>NC_090250.1:28226693-28289193 GCF_037325665.1 Littorina saxatilis | reverse complement strand
TGCTTTTTCAAATAGTAAACAGCTCGCTTTCGCTCGCAGTTCAATATTTAAAAAAAACCTCGTGTAAATCTGGTACGACACAGCAAGCCATGTATTGCAGCTGTACATTGATAATGAACTTTTTGTGAGCTTAGTTTCCTATCGCCATGAATGTTTGACTCGGTGATTATTAAAGGCACAGTAAGCCTCCCGTAAATCATCACAGATACTGTCAGGCTTTTACACACAGTACAAACACCCTTCCATTTGAACGCTCACCGAACGGGAACATCCTGGCTGCTTTCCGTCGAGAGTGAGAAATGTTCAAAGAATTTATTTTCGTGGACCGTCTGATCTACAATCAGGCGCCTCGTTTTGGCGCTAGAATGAACTTTTGAAATCTAAATAATAAATTGACAGCTTGTAACACAAACATTCTTAAATCATAAACAATTTCTTTTTTCATCAAGACAAGATCAGTACATTTCGAAGTTTTGAAAGTTTGAAAAAAGATAGCCCGGAAGCAGGGTCACGAAAGGTCGTGTCTCAAAGCACACGATTTTTCTGCATAGCGCTCGCTTTCTTTGAAGTCAGCCGCCGCCGACAAGTTCGTGTGACTCGCAGCCGTTTGTTGCGTTTTAGAATCAGAGGTACACAATAACGTGCTATTGCAGATACAGCCAGTCGCATTGAAATCACAAACTGACGACTACATTGTAAAAACAAGTCGCGTAAGGCGAAAATACAATATTTAGTCAAGTAGCTGTCGAACTCACAGAATGAAACTGAACGCAATGCAACGCAGCAAGACCGTATACTCGTGGTCCACCGCTCACGGCATAGGCAGTGAAATTGACAAGAAGAGCGGGGTAGTGGTTACGCTATGCTGCATAGCACGCTTTTCTGTACCTCTCTTCGTTTTAACTTTCTGAGCGTGTTTTTAATCCAAACATATCATATCTATATATTTTTGGAATCAGGAACCGACAAGGAATAAGATGAAAGTGTTTTTAAATTGATTTCGAAAAAAAAAATTTGATAATAATTTTTATATATTTAATTTTCAGAGCTTGTTTTTAATCCGAATATAACATATTTATATGTTTTTGGAATCAGCAAATGATGGAGAATAAGATAAACGTAAATTTGGATCGTTTTACAAATTTTTATTTTTTTTTACAATTTTCAGATTTTTAATGACCAAAGTCATTAATTAATTTTTAAGCCACCAAGCTGAAATGCAATACCGAAGTCCGGGCTTCGTCGAAGAGTACTTGACCAAAATTTCAACCAATTTGGTTGAAAAATGAGGGCGTGACAGTGCCGCCTCAACTTTCACGAAAAGCCGGATATGACGTCATCAAAGACATTTATCAAAAAAATGAAAAAAACGTTCCGGGATTTCATACCCAGGAACTCTCATGTCAAATTTCATAAAGATCGGTCCAGTAGTTTAGTCTGAATCGCTCTACACACACACACACACACACGCACGCACGCACGCACGCACACACATACGCACATACACCACGACCCTCGTTTCGATTCCCCCTCGATGTTAAAATATTTAGTCAAAACTTGACTAAATATAAAAAAGGAAAGTGTATCACACTGGTTCACGGTGGCTCATGGGTTAGATAAACAACGAAATCTGGTGTGTGGTTTACGCGAGATAAATAGCAATTCAAACGAACTGTTTCATTTAATGCTATTAAATGCTATTGCAAGTGTGTTCCATAAGGTTAGAACTGCTTTTTTCATTGGAAGATTTAAATCGTTTTGTAAACCATCTGAGACATACTGGGGCTTTAAAGCTGCTTGTGTTCATAGAACGAGTACATATAAAATGGCGGACTTACCGGAAACCAATGCATATGCTTCCCTGCCAAGAAGTACCCTGCCGCTGTGTCTCTGTTAGGCCGGAACGTCGACTGGAAAAGATTTAATACAATATTTAGATGTGTTCTGTTGTTGTTTGTTTCTGTTGTTTAAACGCATTGACAGGGAGGAGGGATGTAATGTGGAGTCGTGCATGTACTACTATCATGGCATGAAATCATAGAACCAATATTCATTATCACTTTTAATCATGATCATCATCATGATCATTATCATTATCATTATCATGACATGTAGGATTTTCAGACAGAAACAGTGCCAAATTGTCAAGGGAGAGAAAAAGATACAGAGAGACAGACAGACAGACAGACAGACAGACAGAGACAAAGAGACAGAGAAAGAGAGTGAGTGAAAGAGAGAGAGAGAGAAAGAGAGAGTGAGAGAGAGAGAGGGAGAAAGAGAGAGGGAGAGAGAGAGAGAGAGAGAGAGAGAGAGAGAGAGAGGGAGAAAGAGATAGGGAGAGAGTGAGAGAGGGAGAAATAGAAAGAGAGAGGGAGAGAGAGAGAGAGAAAGAGAGAGAGAGAGAGGGGGAGAAATAGAAAGAGAGAGAGAGGGACAGAGACAGAGACAGAGAGAGAGAGAGAGAGAGAGAGAGAGAGAGAGAGAGAGAGAGACAGAGAGAGAACAGAGAGAGAGAGAGAGCGAGAGAGAGAAACTGAAACTGAAACTGAAACTGAACTTTATTACCAAAGGATAGAGGTTTTAGGCAAAGCCTAATCTTACAACCTGTCCCTTATACAAACACTTAATACAGACGCACATAATATAGATAGTAAAATTGACAAGGTTATTGTTAAGAGAGAGAGAGAGAGAGAGAGAGAGAGAGAGAGAGATAAAGACAGACAGACAGACAGACAGACAGACAGACAGACAGCCAGACAGAAGAGGAAACGATCATCGATCATGTGTGTGTGCGTGCGTGTGTGTGTGTGTGTGTGTGTGTGTGTGATTGTGTATTTGTGCGTATGAGGGCGTGGAGTGGGTCGGGGTGTGTAGGTTTGCTGTATTTGTGTCCGTGTTAAAGTCTGCCTGTCTGTCTGCCTGTCTGTCTGCCTGTCTGTCTGCCTGTCTGTCTGCCTGTCTGTCTGCCTGTCTGTCTCTGCCCGTGTGCTGGTCTCTGTCGGTCCTCTGTGTACCTGTTTGTCTGATTGTCTGTATTCATATGGGTATGTTTGTACACACTTTTTTGTGTTCGCACTTGCAAACGCCACCGTGACCACTCGAACGTATTTATGGTATCCCAGCTGCACGGCTTGAAAAAAAAGGAGATCCTATTTGTGTTTGCTCTCCGTTGCCTTCACACTCTTGACCCCACTAATACTAATAACACCACCACAGTTACCAACCACTTCTGAACCAGTCACGTTGCACCGTTAGTCTGTTTGCATACCTATTCAATAAGGAATGCCTCACTGATACCGAAAACATCGTGCACCCTTAGATCTTTCTTATCGGTGCTTGGCCCAATTTTTAATTCAACTCAGTATTTACTCTAACTTTCAACCTTCCACCCCCCCCCCCCCCGACACACCCCCCCCCCCCCCCCCCCCCCCGCCCCCAGTATTCAGTATCACGTCCACCCCCCCCCCTCCCCCCTCCCTCACCCCCCAGACAACCCACCTACATCTATGTCGCATTCGCTTCAATCTTTCCCATCGGTGTGTGGTCCCATTTTTAATTCAACACATCTTTACTCTCACCTTCATCCCCCTCCTCTGCCACCTACCGCCACACCCGAACGTACACTTAACTCGCAGATACCCTTATATCTTTCCTATTGGTTAGTTACGTGTCACAATTTGTCAATTATTTACTATTATTTGCTCCAACCTTCATCCTCCATCCCCCCAGCCCCTACCCCCACCCCCATCGTCTTGCACTTCAAGTTATCACAGTGCTTCTCATTTCTTCGTATTAAATCATGACCAACTGTGTGTGTGTGTGTGTGTGTGTGTGTGTGTGTGTGTGTGTGTGTGTGTGTGTGTGTGTGTGTGTGTGGTGTATTGTGTGTGTGTGTGTGTGTGTGTGTGTGTGTGTGTGTGTGTGTGTTAATTATATTTTGCATTTTACCTATATAACACACGAAACATGTTTTGCGATATAAAGACAACTTCCTTACTGCAGAACGCAACCTTGTAAAGCGTTTTAAGTTATTGTCTTTTCCGACCCATCCATTACTAGCCAACATGACTATTATTTAGGAATAACATTTTATCTGAATTATGTCAAACAAACGCACTTCTTTTATCGGATTTAAGAACGCCTGTCGGTTTCCTGTCAAATTGGAACAATTTGGCCACAAACGGTGTCTCATTTAGTGTTCTGATACCGAAGTTCTGTTTCAGAAAACTAAACAAGCGTGTCAACTTATGTAGGTGAGAGTTGGCGATAGAAACAAAGTATCCAGGGGCAAAAGCTCCACTATAATCGCGACGACAACTACAGTCACAATTTGTTTTCGGCAAGAGAATAACCGCCATAGCAATAACACACAAAGTTGAGGATAATTATGTTAAACAGTAGTGCTTGAGATCTTTGCTATATCACTGAAAAAAATATCCTTAACTTTTGTGGTCAGTGTACGACCACTATTGTCATCATCATCATCATCATCATCATCATCATCATCATCATCATCATCATCATCATCATCATCATCATCATCATCATCATCATCATCAACATCATCATCATCATCATCATCATCATCATCATCATCGTTGTCGCCATAGCATCACCATCATCATCAACACTCAGCTCCTCCTCTTTCTCCTCCTCCTTATCATTATCAAATCATCACCACGGCCAGCCCTACGATCACCACTATCGTCACAACCACAACGATGACAACTCACCCAGAGCCCAACGGCCAAGACGAGGGCAAAGTAGACCACGATGGCCCCATAGTCCCCCGGGTCCAAGGTCTCCACCTCCACCATTTTGTTGTCCTCCCGTTTCCCTCCGCCCCTCTCCTCAGCCTGCTGTCAATCAAGCTGTAAAACACACACATCCAAAAATATATGCAGATACATTTTAACAACAAAGTGATTGTGGTGAGATGAACAAAGTTTAAAAAAACCAAAAAAATTAATTCTGTACTCACCGATAGAAGGACAGCACAATACAATACGAATTTTCGCTTATGAAAGCTTCATAAGGAATACGAATAAGCAAACACCAAGGCCAACAAAATGTAGATGAATTAAACAAAATTAAATGTCCAGTGTACAAACATGGAGACTCAACATATGGCTGCATCATTTTGTCTGACTTTCTACACGATTCTAAAAATAATCTCGGTAAGTTTTTCGGAACATTTAGTTAACAAAACAACACATTCACTGTAACTTCGATCTATCGATCTTGAAAGTGGACGTGTCACATGAACACATCAGAAACATAATGATGACACAAAAGAGGAATAAATAGAGAATACTAATACATGGCTTGATGTGTTGTACCAGATTTACACGAGTTGCGTTCTTAAATATTGAAATGCGAGCGAAATTAGATATGTTTACATAAACAAAACAAAATCATTATCGAATGCTTTTGTTGAACCAACCCGAATCAGTCAGCTCAGCATGGTACAAATTGTTGTAGCATACTCACCACTTCCCAAAGGACTACTTATAAGACTGAAGCAGGGTTGTCGATCGTGAAGACTGAAATAGCCGTTGGCGCTCACTTTCCTATGATGGTCGATGACTCTTCGCCATTTTGGGCAGTCTGAAATAAGATTATGCCGTTCAACTTGCATGTCACGTGTTTGTGATTGAGTTTTGTGTGTAAAAATTACGATACGTGTTTATGAACTACAGGTAAAATTGTGATTCACAATAAGGGCGATGTTCGATAATATTTCTGTCAGGGGAATATCATCGGCGCTCGTCGATCACTGTAAGACTGTCGGTGTGTGCATACATTGCCTCACCTTCAAGTGAAACAAATTGTATTAACAGACAAGATATGAGTTAAAAGTCAACACGAACCCTTGAGTCATTTGGGTGGCTACTTAGTACATGTTAAAGGCCCACTTCGCTTTCGGTAAACCATCAGTTTCCGATCACATACCAGGGCGGATCACATCATTTTTAAGGGGGGTTTCCACATTTATTTTAGGGACAATTCGACGACGCGAAGCAATCTGGGAGTAATCTGAGCCAACAAACTTCCCCTAATACACCTTCCAAAAAGTAAATTTAAGAAGACATATTTGGATCAAAACAAGGACAATTGACCGATCTGGTGGAACCTGAGCCAGTAAATGACCCAACTACTTTCCAAAACCGTCTCTTAGAATACAAAGGCCGGCTCCTAGGGGGGTCCGGGGGCATGCCCCACCCCCCCCGGGACATTTGGATAAAAATCATGGAAAATAGAACAATCTGGTGCAATCTGAGCCATCAATTTTTCCTTTTTTTTTTAAATGTATTATTTTATTTTTTTAAACTTTTTTGTGGCTAGGATCCGCCCCTGACATACACCGCCAGGAGTTTAGATACGTACAGCACAAACAACCTTTCCTTTGAACGCTTAGCGCCAGAGAACACCCACAACTTTCAAAACTTAGATTTATTGAGCTGACTTTGTCTTGATGACAAAAAAAGTCTTTCGTTTTTTAACAACTCTGGATTTGAAGAGTTAGGTCTGGCACCATATCGAGGATCCCGATCCATACCTTCACGTCCACAAAAATAAACTTTTTGAAAAAATGCTCGCTCTCTGTGGAGAGCACCTAGGGTGTTTCCTGGCAGTAAGCGTTCAAACGAAACGAAAGGGTGTTTGTACTGTATGTAAAAGCATGGCGGTGACTGTGGTCAGAAACGGATGGTTTACGAGAGACGGAGTGAGCCTTTAACGACTCTAAACAAAAATAAACTGAACAACTCTGCTATACATCATATCTTCATTGTTAAACGCGATGTCCTCTGTCATCCAAGCAGTTCACTGTTGGCGTCGATGAGTGCTCGTATTGAATGACATTTTTGTATGCTGCCTGAATGACGGGTAAAAAACGGTCATACACGTAAAAACCCACATCGCGCAAAAACATGAGTGAACGTGGGAGTTTCAGACCATGAACGAAGAAGAAGAAGATTCACATTTTGACCTCCAGTGCGAAGAAGACCACAGAAAGCGGATGTGGACCAGTTGTTTCTCCTTATTTAGTTTACTCTCGCAGTGATCTACCAGACCCCCCGTAAACTAATGCAACAAATGTTATCATCACCTTCACTGTTTAATTATAAATGTTTGGAAAATAATTGTGAATAATTATGGGGAAAATATCTTCATCGTAACCACCCTCGAGGATTTATCTTTATGTTAATGTAATAAACATTAGTAATGCAGTAGTTAACAAAAACATTTAGTAATGCAGTACTTAACATAATCATGTATCTGCATTCTAGCATAAACCACCTTACACAACAATAGCGAATATGTGTTGTTATTAGCTACAAAGAAATTAATCTGCAACTCTTTTTTTATTTTTATTTTTATTTTTTTAGATCATATAACTTATAAATTAATGAATTCACTTATCTATGCTTTTTCGATTCGTTATGAATGTGGGAGATGATGTTACAGGTCAATGCGCTCTGCACCACACAATGTCTCGTTTGCATAATGTAACCGTGTGCCGAAACACTACGATCACCTCGGGAAGCGAAGTGCAATCAAACAGGATTGAAAATGTTAGGGCTAATTTCTTAGCCCTATAAAAACTGTCATGCAAACCCGAAGGTTTCCATGAACATACAGACAATCGGAAACCACCAGACCCCATCACAAACAGAATTCTACAATCCACTGGTGTTGACTTTTAAAGGCCAACAACTCGGGTGCAGAGTCTGCTGTGAAAGGAGCGGTAGCCTCCCCTGTCACAATAAAGTAGGTGGGAAAAAATCTACAGTTCCTGCATGAAAAAGGCTGGGGTCTACCCCGGAGGACAGGCCGTAAAATTAAACTAGGCCACTCGACCTACATATCAGCTTTTTTTTTAAAATAAAAATCATGTCACTTTTGTTTTTGTTTGTTTTGTTTGTTAGGGATAGATTCAGAGCATGTTTTGTATCAAAATGGTTAGAGTGTATGGGGAGGAGAAGCTCCACAGTTCAAACTTTAAATAGCGCATTATGAGTTTTCCTATTTTACGGTGGTTAAAGGGATACCATACCTTAGATTTAACAAAGTTTAAGAAATCTTATTTCATTTTTACACGTTTAATTCTCAATTTATTTCTTTTTCATGCTTGAAATCAAATTTAGTTTGGAAAGTGTCGACACAGTTGTTTTAGTCTCCAACTTACCAGCAAAGCAACTGTGTTTTGTGTTATCATAATTGTGTTTTGTGTTATCACAACTGTGTTTTGTGTTATCATAATTGTGTTTTGTGTTATCACAACTGTGTTTTGTGTTATCATAATTGTGTTTTGTGTTATCACAACTGTGTTTTGTGTTATCACAACTGTGTTTTGTGTTATCATAATTGTGTTTTGTGTTATCACAACTGTGTTTTGTGTTATCACAACTGTGTTTTGTGTTATCATAATTGTGTTTTGTGTTATCATAATTGTGTTTTGTGTTATCACAACTGTGTTTTGTGTTATCATAATTGTGTTTTGTGTTATCACAACTGTGTTTTGTGTTATCATAATTGTGTTTTTACACCCCCGGTATAGGGGTGTGTATAGGATTCGGTCGATGTGTTTGTTTGTTTGTTTGTTTGTGTGTTTGTGTTCGCATATAGATCTCAAGAATGAACGGACCGATCGTCACCAAACTTGGTGAACAGGATCTATACATTCCTGAGACGGTCCTTACAAAAATTGGGACCAGTCAAACACACGGTTAGGGAGTTATTGGTGGATTAAGATTCTACAAGGACTTATAGAGGGACATATTAATGGTCAAAGGGAAATAACCTTCTCACTTGGTGGCAGTGAGAATGGTACGGGGGTGTTTTTCCTACCTCGGAGGAATTTCTTGTTCTACCAGTGTTCTACAGGTGTAATTATGTGATTATTGATTTGTTTACATATCCACAGTAGAAATTGTTTTGTGGAAAAGTCTGATACTCCATATTCAAGTTTCAGTCATTATCTTAGCAATCAGCACGTTACTCCCTATGGGTGGCCGAGTGGTAACGCACTTGCGCTCGGAAGCGAGAGGTTGCGAGTTCGACCCTGGGTCAGGGCGTTATAATTATTAGCAATTATTATTATTATTATTTATTAGCAATTTTCTCCCCCCTTTCCTAACCTAGGTGGTGGGTTCAAGTGCTAGTCTTTCTGATGAGATGAAAAACCGAGGTCCCTTCGTGTACACTACATTGGGGTGTGCACGTTAAAGATCCCACGATTGACAAAAGGGTCTTTCCTGACAAAATTGTATAGGCATAGATAAAAATGTCCACCAAAATACCCGTGTGACTTGGAATAATAGGCCGTGAAAAGTAGGATATGCGCCGAAATGGCTGCGATCTGCTGGCCGATGTGAATGCGTGATGTATTGTGTAAAAAAAATTCCATCTCACACGGCATAAATAAATCCCTGCGCCTTGAATATGTGCGCGATATAAATTGCATAAAATAAAAATAAAAAAAATAAAAAAATAAATCCCTGCGCTTAGAACTGTACCCACGGAATACGCGCGATATAAGCCTCATATTGATTGATTGATTGTTGTTATTTCTGGCGTTATCACTCCTTGGACAGAACAAACTTTTTTTTAAATGTGTTATGGCTTTTAAAAGGGGTAGACTCTAGCCTTAAGACCATTTAAACATCACAGTCTGTAGGCCTACACGCCGATTGTCTACTCAAGATAGCTTTTGATTGTTGAATCTGTATTTGACCCCTTGCCCTCACTTCAGCAATCAATGGTCATGTTTTTACTAATCTATCCCTCAGGGGTTTTACAAAACAAACTGTAGATGTTTGGATTTACTCGAGTTTCACAGCTCAACGCATCTCATTTTTATTAGCAACGTTCTCCCATTTCATGATTGTACAATGTTACGTTTTTGCCTGAAGTAGGGAGCTTGCAAAACAGTACCTACGTAAAGTAGACACTTGAAGAAAAATGCCTTCGGCTAAAAAAAAATAAAAGCAATTGAGATGCAATAAGGCAACAAACCAACAAACCAGCAAATTATAAGACCTGGTGTTTTACCAAAACATTGAATTGGTAATACTCTCCTGGGTCCGGTGGATCTATCGCTTTATGTTGTTTTTTTTAGTTTTTTTTTTAGCTTTTTGTGACTGGCAGGACGAAATTCTTTGCTCCTGTGAATTGCACCATAGGTTGACCTCGGACCACGCAGCTGTGTTTTGCCATCTGAGCATTATTTCAAAAGCCTCCTAGTAAATATCCATTTCTCATTCATCTTAAGTTTACGAAGTTCTGTAACATATGCAACAAAGTTTGCACGATGTCCGCACAAGTGAATGTCTTCCCTTGAACAGTTTTCCTGAATTCCATCTTCTATTTTTAGCAATATCAGCTCGAGAAAAAGCCCAAATGGGGGGGCATGTATCACCGCGCATCTACTGCACTCAATGGTGGGTATTTACTTGCTGTCACGCGATTTCTTCTTCTTCTTCATCTTCTTCGTTCATGGGCTGAAACTCCCACGTTCAATCATGTTTTTGCACGAGTGGATTTTTACGTGTATGACCGTTTTTACCCCGCCATTCAGGCAGCATACGCCGATTTCGGGGGAAGCATGCTGGGTATTTTCGTGTTTCTATAACCCATCAAACTCTGACATGGATTACAGGATCTTTTACGTGCGCACTTGGTATTGTGATTGCGTGTACACACGCAGGGGGATAAGGCACTAGCAGGTCTGCACATTAGTTGACCTGGGAGATCTGAAAAATCTCCACTCTTAACCCACCAGGCGGCCGCGGCCGGGATTCGAACTCACGACCTTCTGATTAGGAGGCCGATGTCTTATCCACTACGCCACTGAGCCCGTCGTCACGCGATTAAACTCGCTCTGTTCCATATTCGCATTGACTGAAAGCAAGACAAAAAGTTACGCTGACCCAAAACGCATGTTCTCGTTTTTTTGTATTTTTTAAGGGGCTTTCCTTGATGATAACAAGTTTCAACTCGCTCGAGAAATAAGTTGAGTCAGTTTTTCGACAGGGATGGTAGTGTAAACCCACAAAGCAAATTTAACTTATTCAACTGAGTGTGCTTAACCTATTTATGCAGAACACCACAGAGGTTGACGAGTTGAGACTCAAAACATTCGAGATATGTAATCCTGATAAACTGCTGTCATGTATGTCGTGCGGGGGCCCGGTAGCTCAGTTGGTAGAGCACTGGACTTGTGATCGAAAGGTCGCAGGTTCGAATTCGGACAGGGACGGACACGGGTCAACTTTATGTGCAGACCCAGAGACGGAAGCCATGTCCCACTCCCGTGTCATCACAATGGCACGTAAAAGACCTTGGTCATTCTGCCATAAGTGCAGGTGGCTGAATACACCTAAACACGCAGACACCTGGGTAGCGCGACTCCGTTGCTGCTAGCTTTCCACTGGGAGGAAGCGACCCGAATTTCCCAGCGATGGGACAATAAAGTAATGAATGAAAGGGTACAAACAATAAAGACCAATATACACGTTGCCCGGGCCTGCGTCTTGCTTTTTTTTTTTTTGCTTTTTTTTTTTGGGGGGGGGGGGGGTGAATTTCTACCGAGTACGTCACGCTGAACTGAGTCTATATTCTGACACTGAGATTTGTTTTTTACCCAAAACTTGAATCTTCGTGTTTGCATTGGTCTGATGGCCCAGCGGCTTTAATTTATACTGATCAAAAATACAAAAAGTGAAGGCAACCCCATGTTTCAGTTATTCCTGTCACCTTGTTACCAAACCCCCCTTCCTCCCCCTATATGCTTCCCATGTATGGCTTTTAACGAATAAAGTCACGTTATTTGTTCTAAAATTGGATTAACGTTGCTGCTGTCTCGGCCACAGGAGCTTTCATCAAAGTCGAAACTCCTGTGGTCTAGGCCAGGTGGTCAGTACTTTATCAGAGTACTTGTAAGCTTCTGTGGTCTGTGCAAGGAGGTCAATGCTTTATCAGAGTACAAGCTCCTGTGGTCTGTGGGAGGATGTCAATGCTTTATCAGAGTACAAACTCCAGTGGTCTGTGCGAGGAGGTCAATGCTTTATCATGTACAAGCTCCTGTGATCTGGGTGAGGAGGTCAATGATTTATGAGAGTACAAGCTCCTGTGGTCTGTGCGAGGAGGTCAATGCTTTATCAGAGTACAAGCTCCTGTGGTCTGGGTGAGGAGGTCAATGATTTATCAGAGTACACGCTCCTGTGGTCTGTGCGAGGAGGTCAATGCTTTATCAGAGTACAAGCTCCTGTGGTCTGGGTGAGGAGGTCTATGCTTTATCAGAGTACAAGCTCCTGTGGCCTGTGCGAGGAGGTCAATGCTTTATCAGAGTACAAGCTCCTGTGGTCTGTGCGAGGAGGTCAATGCTTTATCAGAGTACAAGCTCCTGTGGTCTGTGCGAGGAGGTCAATGCTTTATCTGAGTACAAGCTCCTGTGGTCTGTGCGAGGAGGTCAATTCTTTATCAGAGTACAAGCTCCTGTGGTCTGTGCGAGGAGGTCAAATCTTTATCAGAATACAAGCTCCTGTTGTCTGGGTGAGGAGGTCAATGCTTTATCAGAGTACAAGCTCCTGTGGTCTGTGCGAGGGTGTCAATTCTTCATCAGAGTACAAGCTCCTGTTGTCTGGGTGAGGAGGTCAATGTTTTATCAGAGTACAAGCTCATGTGGTCTGTGCGAGGGTGTGTGTTGGTGTTGTTAGTTTTAATTGCAATTCTTAACTCTTAGTAAATGTGATGTTTTTTATGTCTCTCATCGCCAAACACTGCATGTCAATTTTCCTTGTTTTTATAAGGACAGTAAAATTTTGAGTCTGAGTCTGAGTCTTGAGTCTGAGTCTGAATGCTTTATCAGAGTACAAGCTCCTGTTGTCTGGTCGAGGATGTCAATGCTTCATCAGAGCACAAGCTCCTGTTGTCTAGGCGAGGAGGTCATTCAGTGCTTTCTTAGATTACAAGCTGCTGTGGTCTGGGCCAGAAGGTTTAGAGCTTGCGGATGCAGTACCAAAGAAATCGTATTTTGTGTATGTGGTGCAGTACCCGTGCAAAATGAACAAGGAACTTCTCGCATCACTCGTTAAGAGTGTTGCTATAACAAGCCCTTCATTGAGTTACCTTCCGAAAAAATGTATGCTTTTTTTAATTCACTTTTTACATTTAGTCAAGTTTGATTTTTTTCTTGAGGATGATATCTGATCCACCGTTACACTTGAATGGATCTACAGCGGATTTTTACAAGACCGTTTACACGAGAAAGACGGTATCGTTACATATGTTTGGACAGTCTCTCATTAAATAGAGGGTCACCATGGGGGGGTCTGTGCACGTGCACGTTGAGGCCAAAAGTGCCATGCACGGTGATCCACGGTGCACGTTACGAAAAAGCTCCATGCACGGTGCACGCCGGACCTCTGTGCACGGTGCACGCTACGAGAATTTCCCCATTCCCATGCACGTTACGTATAAAAAGCCCATTCCCGGTGCACGTGGTAAAGCATCGCCCCCCTCTAAATAGGCGAAATTGACTTTACAAAGACTACTCCACGAAGCTGGTTGCATAAATCTTTGGCACTGAGTTTTTGATGAAAACACTTCGCGAAGTCGACTTCGGGATGAATTAAGGACATGACAGCTTTGAGAAAAAAATGAGTAGCAAGTGAGAACAAAAAAAGTTTGCGTCGAGCTAAACCGCAGGCCAACGAAACTCGTTGTGGTGTATTTACGTTAATCCGTTAAACAGTACTAGACTGTGTGCACAAGTCTTCACGATTGGAGTCGTAAATGTAATAACTTATCATCCAACGTTTGCGGTCGCACTTGGCACCTCATGATCAGTCACATTTCAATAACACGCGACGAATAGTTGAATGCACCCGAAGAATAAGACAGCTGACTATCGGCGGATATTGTTCACGGAGTGATAAAGGTAGTCTATTTCCCGTGTAAAAGGTCATATATCTATATATATATACACTACGTATATATCTACCTAGTCTTTTATATGGGATAAGGCCATTCTCGAACTTACACAAACAATCGACAGTTTGGTTACTTCCTGTGCGAATAGCGTTGGTTTTCTTTTTAACAATAACAATAATAAATACTTTATTGTCCATTGAAATGAATAAATTAAAAATGACAATTTTCTTTGACGCATCAGAACTTCCTCTCAAGGCTATCCTAAGATGAGCACGGTAAAGCCTGATATTATTTTGGCGAAGTCAACTTCGCGAAGTCTTCTTCTCGAAGCTCGCTGCACGAAGCTTAGGCACTGAACTGTAAACAAGTCGCGTAAGGCGAAAATACAATATTTAGTCAAGTAGCTGTCGAACTCACAGAATGAAACTGAACGCAACGCAACGCAGCAAGACCGTATACTCGTAGCATCGTCACTCCACCGCCCGTGGCAAAGGCAGTGCACGTGGAATGGACAAGAAGAGCGGGGTATTCGTTGCGCTGAGAAGGATAGCACGCTTTTCTGTACCTCTCTTCGTTTTAACTTTCTGAGCGTGTTTTTAATCCAAACATATCATATCTATATATTTTTGGAATCAGGAACCGACAAGGAATAAGATGAAAGTGTTTTTAAATTGATTTCGGGGAAAAAAATTTGATAATAATTTTTATATATTTAATTTTCAGAGCTTGTTTTTAATCCGAATATAACATATTTATATGTTTTTGGAATCGGCAAGTGATGGAGAATAAGATAAACGTAAATTTGGATCGTTTTATACATTTTTATTTTTTTTTACAATTTTCAGATTTTTAATGACCAAAGTCATTAATTAATTTTTAAGCCACCAAGCTGAAATGCAATACCGAACCCCGGGCTTCGTCGAAGAGTACTTGACGAAAATTTCAACCAATTTGGTTGAAAAATGAGGGCGTGACAGTGCCGCCTCAACTTTCACGAAAAGCCGGATATGACGTCATCAAAGACATTTATCAAAAAAATGAAAAAAACGTTCGGGGATTTCATACCCAGGAACTCTCATGTCAAATTTCATAAAGATCGGTCCAGTAGTTTAGTCTGAATCGCTCTACACACACACACAGACAGACAGACGCACATACACCATACCCTCGTTTCGATTCCCCCTCGATGTTAAAATATTTAGTCAAAACTTGACTAAATATAAAAACAAGTCGCGTAAGGCGAAAATACAATATTTAGTCAAGTAGCTGTCGAACTCACAGAATGAAACGCAATGCCATTTTACTCGTAGCATCGTCAGGCCACCGCTCATGGCAAAGGCAGTGAAATTGACAAGAAGAGCGGGGTAGTAGTTGCGCTAAGAAGGATAGCACGCTTTTCTGTACCTCTCTTTGTTTTAACTTTCTGAGCGTGTTTTTAATCCAAACATATCATATCTATACGTTTTTGGAATCAGGAACCGACAAGGAATAAGATGAAAGTGTTTTTAAATTGATTTGGACAATTTAATTTTGATAATAATTTTTATATATTTAATTTTCAGAGCTTGTTTTTAATCCGAATATAACATATTTATATGTTTTTGGAATCAGCAAATAATGGAAAATAAGATAAACGTAAATTTGGATCGTTTTATAAATTTTTATTTTTTTTTACAATTTTCAGATTTTTAATGACCAAAGTCATTAATTAATTTTTAAGCCACCAAGCTGAAATGCAATACCGAACCCCGGGCTTCGTCGAAGATTACTTGACCAAAATTTCAACCAATTTGGTTGAAAAATGAGGGCGTGACAGTGCCGCCTCAACTTTCACGAAAAGCCGGATATGACGTCATCAAAGACATTTATCAAAAAAATGAAAAAAACGTTCGGGGATTTCATACCCAGGAACTCTCATGTCAAATTTCATAAAAATCGGTCCAGTAGTTTAGTCTGAATCGCTCTACACACACACACAGACACACACACAGACACACACACACACACACGCACATACACCACGACCCTCGTTTCGATTCCCCCTCGATGTTAAAATATTTAGTCAAAACTTGACTAAATATAAAAAGACTTCGCAACGTCTTCGTTACTTCGGGCTCAATAGACGAATTCCGGAAATAACTCTGTCTGGTTTTTATATTTAGTCAAGTTTTGACTAAATATTTTAACATCGAGGGGGAATCGAAACGAGGGTCGTGGTGTATGTGCGTGTGTGTGTATGTGTGTGTGTGTGTCTGTGTGTGTGTGTCTGTGTGTGTGTGTGTAGAGCGATTCAGACTAAACTACTGGACCGATCTTTATGAAATTTGACATGAGAGTTCCTGGGTATGAAATCCCCGAACGTTTTTTTCATTTTTTTGATAAATGTCTTTGATGACGTCATATCCGGCTTTTCGTGAAAGTTGAGGCGGCACTGTCACGCCCTCATTTTTCAACCAAATTGGTTGAAATTTTGGTCAAGTAATGTTCGACGAAGCCCGGACTTCGGTATTGCATTTCAGCTTGGTGGCTTAAAAATTAATTAATGACTTTGGTCATTAAAAATCTGAAAATTGTAAAAAAAAATAAAAATGTATAAAACGATCCAAATTTACGTTTATCTTATTCTCCATCATTTGCTGATTCCAAAAACATATAAATATGTTATATTCGGATTAAAAACAAGCTCTGAAAATTAAATATATAAAAATTATTATCAAAATTAAATTGTCGAAATCAATTTAAAAACACTTTCATCTTATTCCTTGTCGGTTCCTAATTCCAAAAACATATAGATATGATATGTTTGGATTAAAAACACGCTCAGAAAGTTAAAACAAAGAGAGGTACAGAAACGCGTGCTATCCTTCTTAGCGCAACTACTACCCCGCTCTTCTTGTCAATTTCACTGCCTTTGCCATGAGCGGTGGACTGACGATGCTACGAGTATACGGTCTTGCTGAAAATGGCATTGCGTTCAGTTTCATTCTGTGAGTTCGACAGCTACTTGACTAAATATTGTATTTTCGCCTTACGCGACTTGTTATGCGTTGCGGAAGAGTTGCTTTCCCTTGTTTTCCTTGTTTTTCCATTGAAACACCGAGGCAAGCTACACGTGACATTCGAAACGAGAAAAAGCAACTCTTCCAATTCCACGATCCATGAAAACTTGACAGAGTTATTTCCCAACATCATCAAGGAAGGCCTTTGATTAAGACTCTTGCTGTGTGAACGGATACTCTCTCCACTCTATCTATGTATTTTATAAGATGGTCAACTTGAGACTGGATGGATGGCACCTGTACTCTTCTTCTTCTTCTTCTTCTTCTTCTTCTTCTTCTTCTTCTTCTTCTTCTTCTTCTTCTTCTTCTTCTTCTTCTTCTTCTTCTTCTTCTTCTTCTTCTTCTTCTTCTTCTTCTTCTTCTTCTTCGTTCATGGGCTGAAACTCCCACGTTCATTAATGTTTTTGCAATAGTGGGTTTGTACGTGTATGACCGTTTTTACAACGCCATTCAGACAGCCATACGCCGCTTTCGGGGGAAGCATGCTGGGTATTTTCGTGTTTCTATAACCCACCGAACTCTGACATGGGTTACAGGATCTTTTCTGTGCGCATTTGGTCTTGTGCTAGCGTGTACACACGAAGGGGGATAAGGCACTAGCAGGTCTGTACATAAGTTGACCTGGGAGATCGGACAAATCTCCACCTTTAACCCACCAGGCGGCCGCGGCCGGGATTCGAACTCACGACCTTCCGATTAGGAGGCCGACGTCTTACCACTACGCCACTGCGCCGGTCATGCACCTTACATGACAAACAGGAGCGACGATTTCGACCGTGAAACTATTTGACGCTAGTTTCAACTGGTGAGATGAGGTAAGATGCTTGAAATCTGATAAAGCACTGACCTCCTTACACAGAACACAGGAGTCTGTACTCTGAAAAAAAACCTCCTTGACGGGCGGGCATAGACATAGACATGGAAGACTGTATTATGTCAACAGAGAAATGTGTTTGTGGTGTGTGCATGACAACAAACATAAAACATGACATAGAACAACATGAAACATTGAGATACAGTAACAGTATTGCATTGCACCTTTCAGGCGAGTTTTCCTGGCATTGGTTTTTCATAAATTCATAAAGTCTATGAATACTTAAGTTTTTAGACACCGAAAAATTAAACACAGAAAACATAAAACATGTGTAAGCATACCGAGAGTATTATGCATCACCATTAAAGAAATTACAAATAATCGAGCGTTTCAAGATACTGTGAATGAAATAATTTCAAACAACTGTGCGTGACTACAACACAAGTTGACAGAGCAATACTGTATCGCAGTAAAAACTTGAAAACATACAACGAATATGCGTTATTACAAAACGGCATGACAAGTAATAACATATCTCAATAAAACTTCATGAGTAAATTAGATTCTAAACTGAGCTCACCGTGAAATATGCGTCAACACAAAAGGCTATAGCAGAATTAACATTACTCTATACCAAAAAACAAAAAACCCTGAAGTAAACACTTTTTTTAGTCAACACAAAAAAGACATACGGATTAATAACAACACAACAATAACAAATAAAAAGGCCATAGAAAACAAGATTAGATGTACACTCACAGTGACATTAGCGGAGATGTGTACCGACAGCAGCCTAGTAATTCTTGTTGTTCGCTGTGACGGCTGTGTATGTTCTCGTCTCCTCCGCGATTCACACCACGAGTTGGGGCATATGCAAATTTCTGATCTACCGCGAGAGCAAGGCAGCCTCGACAATGTTGATACCGCACACTGTCGCACGCATGCACACGGAGAGACCCCCCTCTTTCACTATCTCTTTCTCCCCCGTCCAACGTCGCGATACCTCATCCACTCGAATGTTTTGCTACCTCCCTCTTCACCCCTTCAGCCCCTGATTTCTTTCTCCAACTATATATATATATATATATATAAATCTGAGACTAAAATAGATAAATATATCTCTGTGGCTTAAGTGAAAAGGTGCATTATTACTGGTATATGGGGACATGCAGCCATACAGTTTGTTCCGTCAATGGGTAGCATCAGTGGGGGGTACAGGGCGGAGGGGTGGGCGGGTGTTTGAGGGGAGGGGTGGAGGAATTGTGCAAGAGGGTTTATGGCGGTGATGGTTGTGGCAGTCTTATCTAGAATAGAGGCTTCTTGAAAAAAATTATTTCAAATGTAAAAGTAAATCAAAACCATTTTAATTTGCAGTTCGCCAACCACCTACCCCCTCCCCTCCCCCCTTACTAGCATACCTTCCACTTTAGACACAGTGCTTTTGAAATTATTTACGTTTAGATCGTTTTTGATGCATACGTGTGCAAGGACACTTACAACAAGGGAGTCTCAGCGCTTTGCTCTCAACTACGTACGTAGCAATTAAAGACTACTTTTCGTGCTGTTTTGACCCAAAAGAAAGCGCATATGACTATGGGAACAAACTTAGCAAACAGTGTGTCTCCAGAGCACCTTTCTTGAAGATTCCGAATGTTTGCGAAGATATGCTAACTATGTCCTCAAAGCGTTCATGGGGCCTGAAAAAGAAGCTGAAAAATACAGAAAAGAAAACAACTTTTGCATGCACCGCAATTCCCCTAACTTAATCCGCAAGACTATTTTGTTGGGAGAACCTGGTGTTCAAGAGCACAATCTACGTAGAGGTTTAAAACGCCCTACATAAGCTCACATGTTTTTACATTTAGTCAAGTTTTGACTAAATGTTTTAACATAGAGGGGGGAATCGAGACGAGGGTCGTGGTGTATGTGTGTGTGTCTGTCTGTCTGTGTGTGTGTGTGTGTGTGTGTGTGTGTAGAGCGATTCAGACTAAACTACTGGACCGATCTTTATGAAATTTGACATGAGAGTTCCTGGGTATGATATCCTCAGACGTTTTTTTCATTTTTTTGATAAATGTCTTTGATGACGTCATATCCGGCTTTTCGTAAAAGTTGAGGCGGCACTGTCACGCTCTCATTTTTCAATCAAATTGGTTGAAAATTTGGTCAAGTAATTTCCGACGAAGCCCGGACTTCGGTATTGCATTTCAGCTTGGTGGCTTAAACATTAATTAATGACTTTGGTCATTAAAAATCTGAAAATTGTAAAAAAAAAAATTTTTTATAAAACGATCCAAATTTACGTTCATCTTATTCTCCATCATTTTCTGATTCCAAAAACATATAAATATGTTATAATTATTTGGATTAAAAACAAGCTCTGAAAATTAAAAATATAAAAATTATTATCAAAATTAAATTTTCGAAATCAATTTAAAAACACTTTCATCTTATTCCTTGTCGGTTCCTGATTCCAAAAACATATAGATATGATATGTTTGGATTGAAAACACGCTCAGAAAGTTAAAACGAAGAGAGGTACAGAAAAGCGTGCTATCCTTCTCAGCGCAACTACTACCCCGCTCTTCTTGTCAATTTCACTGCCTTTGCCATGAGCGGTGGACTGACGATGCTACGAGTATACGGTCTTGCTGCGTTGCATTGCGTTCAGTTTCATTCTGTGAGTTCGACAGCTACTTGACTAAATGTTGTATTTTCGCCTTACGCGACTTGTTTTAATTTTATTTAGAGTCTACACTGCTATACCGATGAACACTTTGGCTTTTTACATTTAGTCAAGTTTTGACTAAATGTTTTAACGTAGAGGGGGGAATCGAGACGAGGGTTGTGGTGTATGTGTGTGTGTGTGTGTGTGTGTGTGTCTGTATCTGTGTGTGTGTATGTGGGTGGGTGTGTGTGTGTGTGTGTGTGTGTGTCTGTCTGTCTGTCTCTGTGTGTGTGTAGAGCGATTCAGACCAAACTACTGAACCGATCTTTATGAAATTTCACATGAGAGTTCCTGGGAATGATATCCCCGGACGTTGTTTTTCTTTTTTTCGATAAATACCTTTGATGACGTCATATCCGGCTTTATGTAAAAGTTGAGGCGGCACTGTCACACCCTCATTTTTCAATCAAATTGATTGAAATTTTGACCAAGCAATCTTCGACAAAGGCCGGACTTCGGTATTGCATTTCAGCTTGGTGGCTTAAAAATTAATTAATGACTTTGGTCATTAAAAATCTGAAAATTGTAAAAAAAACAATATTTTTTTAAATCGATCCAAATTTACGTTTATCTTATTCTTCATCATTTTCTGATTCCAAAAACATAAAAATATGTTATATTCGGATTAAAAACAAGCTCTGAAAATTAAAAATATAAAAATTATTATTAAAATAAAATTTCCGAAATCGATTTAAAAACAATTTCATCTTATTCCTTGTGGGTTCGTGATTCCAAAAACATATAGATGTGATATGTTTGGATTAAAAACACGCTCAGAAAGTTAAAAAGAATAGAGATAAAGAAAAGCGTGCTATCCTTCTCAGCGCAACTACTACCCCGCTCTTCTTGTCAATTTCACTGCCTGTGCATCGAGCGGTGGACTGACGATCCTACGAGTATACGCTCTTGCTGTAAAATTGCAGTGAGTTCAGTTTCATTCTGTTAGTTCGACAGCTTGACTAAATGTTGTAATTTCGCCTTACGCGACTTGTTTCATTTTAAGATCATGGAAGTTAGTTTATAGAGATGCTGCTTTTGATTTATTTTCTTCGGCGAATTTGTCGAAATTGCCGAAAAATCAGTTCGACACTTTTCTGAAGTTTAAAGCGGTCCAAGTTATGTCCCCTTTCTTCCACTGTGGGGACTCGTTGGTGTAAAAGAGCTCACACACACATACACACGAACGCACGAACGCACGCACGCACGCACGCACGTACACACACACACTTTCCCATGATTGAAAAGCTTATGTTACGCGGATTTGTTGGCCAAACTTGGCACACCCGCCTCTTCACCATAAAACATCATTCTTATGTTTTTTTCGGTATCTCCAAAGCTAATATTTCGTACAAGCAGCTTTAATCGCGTGTTTCAGCTAGTGTATGGGGAGCTTTATTTGTGTACACACCCGCTATTCATCTAAAGACACGCAGCCAGCAAAAGCCTCTTGAATGAAGGACAACGTAACGGTTGAATGGGCTTCACCCAGTTTCCAAAACATCTATATATATATATATACGACTTGTGTCTGTCTGTCTGTCTGTCTGTCTGTGTGTCTGTGTGTGTGTCTGTGTGTGTGTGTGTGTGTGTGTGTGTGTGTGTGTGTGTGTGTGTGTGTGTGTGTGAGTGTGTGTGTGTGTGTGTGTGTGTCCGCGATGCACGGCCAAAGTTCTCGGTGGATCTTTTTCAAATTTGGAGACCGTATTAAGCTACACCCCGGACACTGGACACAACCTCATCGATGAGATATTTCAACACGTGCTCTCATTTTGATTTTGGTTTTTCTCTGTTTTTCTCTGGATCCATTCCCAGTAACTCTTCCTTATCTTCTCCAGTGTTTTCAGCGTTTATCTCCCTTCCTTCGTGTGGCGTCAATTCATATTCCCGTAACTACGTTACTATTTTTAGAATGTCACGATTGCACCCGTAAGTTGTCCTTACTGTAAAAGTGAAAAGGTCGAATCAATTTATAGCCACGAGAAAAATACGCTGTCATCTATCTCTATATATTTATAGATATAGATATACATATATATTATATATACGGCTTCTCTGTGTGTGTGTGTGTGTTTGTGTGTGTGTGTGGGCAATACCTGTGGATTGTAGAGTTCTGTTTGTGATGTGGTCTAGCGGCTTTGGTATGTCTGTATGTTCAGGCCTTCCTTCGAAAAGCCATAACAGTTATTCTCAATCCCGTTTGAGTGGACTTCGCCTTCAAAGGTGATTGTGGTGTTTTGGCACTCGGTTACATTTGGCGTCGTCGACAGCGATGGGACTCGACATTTCTTTCAGCTTGGAGGCTTAAAAATTAATTAATGACTTTGGTAATTAAAAATCTGAAAATTGTAATTAAAATTATTTTTTTATAAAACGATCCAAAATTAAGTTCATCTTATTTTTTATCATTTTCTGATTTCAAAAACATATACATATGTTATATTTAGATTAAAAACAAGCTCTGAAAATTAAAAATATAAAACTTGTGATTAAAATTAAATTTCCGAAATCGATTTAAAAACAATTTCATCTTATTCCTTGTCGGTTTCTGATTCCAAAAACATATAGATAAGATATGTTTGGATTACAAACACGCTCAGAAAGTTAAAACGAAGAGAGGTACAGAAAAGCGTGCTATGCAGCACAGCGCAACCACCCCCGCGCTAAACAGGCTCGTTAATTTCACTGCCTTTTGCACGAGCGGCGGACTACGGTCATTGTGAAAAAATGCAGTGCTGTCAGTTTCATTCTGTGAGTTCCAGAGCTTGACTAAATGTAGTAATTTCGCCGGGGGAACGTCTTTTTGTTGTTGAAAATAATGGCTCATATTTATTAAGGGAAGCAAGTTATTCCCTAAAAATCAAATACCTCGTAGGGCAGGTGTAGTTGACCTGTGCAAAATGATTTTGTTTTAAAGGTCAATTAAAGGTACTCGTGATAGCGCAGGACGGGCGCAGTGGCGTGGTGGTAAGACGTCGGCCTCCTAATCGGAAGGTCGTGTGTTCGAATCCCGGTCGCTGCGCCTGGTGGGTTAAAAGTGGAGATTTTTCCGATCTCCCAGGTCAACTTATGTGCAGACCTGCTAGTGACTTAACCCCCTTCGTGTGTACACGCAAGCACAAGACCAAGTGTGCACGGAAAAGATCCTGTAATCCATGTCAGAGTTCGGTGGGTTATAGAAACACGAAAATACCCAGCATGAGAGATGTTCAACGTGCGGGCTACTTCACCTGCCTTGACCTCTCACCAATTTATTGTAAAGCGCTTAGAGAACGTCAAGCGCTCTATAAATCTCCCATAATTATTAGTAGTAGTAGTACAAGATGATCATACTATCAAATTTAGAAGTGCATTAAAGAGATGTGACTAGGTGAATGTCACATTAGGAAGATGCAGCTCTGTGAAGCAAACGAATGCATCTCAGTAGTAGAGATATAATGACCTGCTTTTTGACAATACTGTACGTCATTTTTTGATTTCATCGGTCTAATGGAAACATTGTCTCATGATCTCATAAAAAGACAACAACAAGAAGAGCAAACGCTCGATCGAGTCACTTTCGCAGTTCTGAATATTATATGAGGCATCAGATGGACAGGAAGAAATTGCTATTCACAACACAATGAGTCACGTTCACATAAAATTTGAGCCCGGTCACTTTTATAGTTTCCGAGAAAAGCCCAACGTTAAGTTGTGTGTTGCCGAACAGAAAAGGCTAGTTATCTCCCTTGTTTTTCTGATAACGTTCGTAAAAGGCTACAGATGTAAATACTTTGATGTAAAGAATAATCCTACAAAGTTTCAATCACATCCGATGAACTTTGTCAAAGATATAAAATGTCTAATTTTTCCTTTGACGCTGACCTGTGACCTTGAAAAAGGTCAAAGGTCAACGAAACCATCGTTAAAGTGTAGAGGTCATTGGAGGTCACGACTAAACAAAATATGAGCCCGATCGCTTTGATAGTTTCCGAGAAAAGTCCAACGTTAAGGTGGTGTCTACGGACGGCCGGCCGGCCGGACGGACGGCCGGCCGGACGGCCGGCCGGACAGACTAACACTGACCGATTACATAGAGTCACTTTTTCTCAAGTGACTCAAAAACAACGATAAACCACTGATTGCAAATGTTCAGTTTTAGCATTGCAAATCGCATTTATGAACTCAAATTGTATTACCCCAGGCTACAACGACGATAAAGCAAGTTTCGGAATGCACAGACACAGACACTCGCGCAAACAGACACACAGATAAACACACAGAAAGACAGCAGGCACACTGCCAAGCCAACGACCTCCCCCCCCCCCCCCACACTCGACACACATATAAACACACGCGCACGCACACACACAACACACGTACACACACACGCACGCACGCACGCACACATACACACACACACATGCAGTCTCTCTCTCACACACATACACATACATACACATACACACGCACGCGCGCACACACACAAGCTCTCTCACACACACACAGACACCACACACACACAAAGCCTACACACTCACACAGGCACTGACTTAAAGCTTTAACACAATACAAATGAACGGAATAAAGAGAGAGAGAGAGAGAGAGAGAGAGAGAGAGAGAGAGAGAGAGAGAGAGAGAGAGAGAGAGAGAGAGAGATAGAGAGAGAAGGAGAGAGAGAGAGAGAGTGAGAGAGAGAGGCACAGTCACAGACAGACGGTGTAAAAAAGGTCTCATAATTTATGTCATCTGAAATCGGGAGCAAAAATAGTGCTTAATGGAAAATCACTGGTATGTTGTGTTCTTTTCTTACTTCTTTTTAATCATTTTTAGTTTTAGTTTTGTATTTGTTATGCACATCGTTGTTGTAGGTATCACATTCCATTATGGAGACTAAACCTTCTTTTGCAATGCTTACTTATATCAATGGATGACAAATAAAATATAGGTCCTCTTGCTAAGAGGCTGACGAAGAACTAACAAGTATTAGTTTGCCTGTTTCGTGATTTGAACCTGTGCTGTGAGGATTAACCTGCCGTTAGAAAAGAAATGCAAATCAAAGACTGATCATCAAATAACGAAGATCTCCTTACTGATAAAAGATTGCGATCTTGAGTTCACTGAAGAGCTTGGTTTTTTTTTAATCTCGCCTGACTATCGACACACACATCCCCATGACCTATATCAACTGTGCAAACTGCATATATTTGGGATCCGTTTGTTAAAGCAAACAAAGCGAAGAAGAATTACTGTCTTCGTGTTGGTTTTGGTGGTTTGGCCCTGGGAAAATGTCGATCTTGTTTTGTTTTTTAGGTCAGTCGACAGAAATTGAAATATTGCTTTGCAAGAAATGCACCCGTTTGGAGCCTCACGTATGCAAATGACGTGAAAAAAGCTGCGAAAACCACGCCTACTTTGTACATGTTCGTGCCTGTCGCAGAGTGTTTGCGAGCACTTATCGTAGCGGTGGTGATTTTTGCTTACCTCACTTCACTTTGCCAGACTCAGGAACCAAAAGAATGTGTGTATGTGTGTGTGTGTGTGTGTATGTGTGTAAGTGTGAGAGAGTGTGTGTGTGTGTGTGTCAGTGTGTGTGTGTGCGTTGTGTGTGAAGTGTGTCTATCTCTCTGTCCGTCTCTCTCTCTCTGTCTGTCTCTCTCCCTCTCTCTCACACACACACTTGTGTGTGTGTGTGTGTGTGTGTGTGTGTGTGTGTGTGTATGTGCGTGTGTGTATCTGAGACATAATAGTTAGTGTCTTGTAAAGACTATCTTCGTGTTTTTCTATATCAGTGTCCAGGTATAGGCACAGAAATCTTTTTTCAAGGAAATAACACAGATTTAAAAAAGTATCGGCTCTCGTCCTGTCTTTAAACAAACAAAAAAGGAAGAAAGAAAAGAAGTGGAAAGGTAACAACAAGACTTGTTGTATTATTCGATTAAGTGAACTGTATAAATGCTATGATTTATGCAACGTCATCAAAAAAACTTCAATCTTCAAGTTCGGGGGGAGGAGGCACATTGGATATCCATACATGTGTGTGTGTGTGCGTGCGTATGTGTGTGTGTGTTGTAGTATGTGTGTGTGTATGTGCCGTGCGTGTGTGTACGCTCATGTGTGTGTGTGTGCATGTGTTTGTGCGTAGGAAGGTATAATACTACATGTATCACGATAAGGCGGTGGAAGAAAATGTACAAGGGAAGCAACTGGTGTATACATAGCGCACTGTAATTAAAAGCAGTTTTGTCCCTTGTTTGGTGCTAATTTGTCGGTTCACACTTCTGATCTTTTAAAGGTCTCTACCTGACCGCTTGGGCCATTATCAAAAACAACAAAGTGAGATTTCTTAAACGAATACGCATGATCTAAAACTCACTGATAAGGTTACAAATGCTTTTTACATTTAGTCAAGTTTTGACTAAATGTTTTAACATAGAGGGGGAATCGAGACGAGGGTCGTGGTGTATGTGTGTGTGTGTGTGTGCGAGTGTGTGTCTGTGAGTGTGTGTGTGTAGAGCGATTCAGAGTAAACTACTGGACCGATCTTTATGAAATTTTACATGAGAGTTCCTGGGTATGATATCCCCAGACGTTATTTACATTTTTTCGATACTGAATGTCTTTTATGACGTCATATCCGGCTTTTTGTAAAAGTTGAGGCGGCACTGTCATGAAAATTTGGCCAAGCAATCTTCGACGAAGGCCGGACTTCGGTATTGCAATTCAGCATGGAGGCTTAAAAATTAAATAATGACTTTGGTCATTAAAAATCTGAAAATTGTAATTAAAATCATTTTTTTATAAAACGATCCAAAATTATTTTTATTTTATTCTTCATCATGTTCTGATTCCAAAAACATATAAATATGTTATATTCGGATTAAAAACAAGCTCTGAAAATTAAAAATATAAAAATTATGATTAAAATTTAATTTCCGAAATCGTTTTAAAAACAATTTCATCTTATTCCTTGTCGGTTCCTGATTCCAAAAACATATACATATATGTTTGGATTAAAAACACGCTCAGAAAGTTAAAACGAAGAGAGGTACAGTAAAGCGAGCTATGCAGCACAGCGCAACCGCTACCGCGCAAAACAGGCTCATCACTTTCACTGCCTTTTGCACTTGCGGCGGACTACGGTCATTGTGAAAAAATGCAGTGCGTTCAGTTCATTCTGTGAGTTCCACAGCTTGACTAACTGTAGTAATTTCGCCTTACGCGACTTGTTCTTTCTTTTTGTGTGTATGTCCTAATTAAGGGTCATCAAGAGCTGTTATTATTATTTCCTAGTGGTTTCCTTCAAGACCATTTTTACATTTGACCATAATTCCCAAAATTGTGTAAATTTCGTTAGATTTGTGGGCACATTTCTTTGTTCTTTAAAATGTAATTGTCATTTCCCCCCAGTTTTTACATTTAGTCAAGTTTTGACTAAATGTTTTAACATAGAAGGGGAATCAAGACGAGGGTGGTGATGTATGTGTGTGTGTATGTATACATCGATTCCAAAGAAACTGCTGGACCGATCTTCTTGAAATTTCACATGAGAGCTCCTGGGTATGATATCCCCAGACGGTTTTTTTAATTTTTTCGATAAATATCTCTGATGACGTCATATCCGGCTTTTTGTGAAAGTTGAGGCCGCACTGTCACGCCCTCATTTTTCAATCAAATTGATTGAAATTTTTGTCAAGCAATCTTCGATGAAGTCCAGACTATGGGATTGCATTTCAGCTTTGGAACTTAAAAATTAGTTAATTAGTTAGCTCATTAAAGTTCTCATTAAAAAATCGAAATTTTTACTAACAGATTTAAAAAAGAATGCCTCGTATTCCTCAATTTCTCCTGAATCCAAAAATATATACATATGATATGTTTACTCAGAATGACAGAAAATAGGTTAAGTAAGTACTGCGTTTGCACGCAACGCGGAGACGAGCGTGACCCGTCTGGGTCTTTTGGTCTGGTTAGTCGTGACTATCTTAAAATAGTCTTGTAGTCTCGGCAATGACTGATTTTTGGTGTTAGTATGTTACTTTGATGCCGACAGCTTGACTAAATGTTTTTGTATCGCTTCACGCGACTTGTTAAGACTTCTTCTTGTTCAAGAAACAGTTTCAGATTTTGTGTTCATAACCTCTGTAAATGTTCACCCATTTTAAGACTCCCTCTGTTGCTTTTTTAAGAGTCTCTCTTCTCTGCGACATGATTTTCTCAGACTTGTGGATTTGTTTGTTTGTTTATTTGTTGCTTAACGTCCAGCCGACTACGCAGAGCCATATCAGGACGAGGAAGGGGGGGATGAAGGGGGCCACTTGTCAAGCGATTCCTGTTTACAAATGCACTAACCCATTACTTGTGTCCCAGCAGGCTTTAGTAAAACTAAATTAATTACCAGTTTCCAGTATGTTAAAATAGGCTTAACCTATCTACTGCTGGGCTTACATCAGAACACTAACAGATTAAACTATACATGAATCGCGAGACAAGCGGCAGGAGAAGAGATTTTTGGAAAAAATACAGGTGAATGAGCAAGAAGGCAGAAAAAAGAAAAGAATTCATGAAGAAAAAGAGAGCATGACAGGAAAGAGGAACCAAAAATCTACCTAACAGCAAACTAGAAAGCTCCTGCGGTTCCAAAAACAGGAGGGGCCTTTAATTTCATAACCGCAGTGCCCCACTGCGGGAAGACTTGTGGATGTCTCACATGCGTGCACACACACACACACACACACACACACACACAAAGATTTGTGCAAACACACACACACACACACCCAAAAAAAGTTGTACATGTCTGCTGTATTCCTCAACATTCATGTTATCAAAACCAAGCAAGAATGTTGCTCCAAGTCACACTTTGCACAGGAGCAACAAGTAAGACACATGCGACATCAAACTACCACACCTCACACTAAACCATCATTCAAAAACATTGAAATTCTTTCTTTCACAAGCAATCAGACATACATATGTGCAAAAGCAACTTCAGCTCATTCAATGAGCCAAAGAAATGTGCATGCACGCAATACCAATGCATTCAATCACATCTTTTACAAAAATATCACTCAACGGCACCAGAAGTCTTTCTTTCACAAGTGTTCAGGTGTCTATGTGCTCACAAGCATATATAATTATATTTACTTTCATCTCGTCTTAAAGCAACGCTCGCAGAAATTGCACCTTGTATGACTTGTCAAAAGCATATAATATTATGTATATATATGAACACATGCAATAATACATGTACTGAGAATCAAACGTTCTTCTTTCTTGACTCACAATCTCTCAATGGAAGCCCAACAGCAAACGTTCTAGCACTGCATACACACATTCAAACATTGATTTCATAACAAATATTAAAGAAACAAAAAAAAGGCAAGCACAATTTGTTTGCCAAACGTATCACAGGGTTCATATGCAACTTTCTATCAGAAAGGACTGCAAGTTCTCATAAAGTTTCCTTTTAAACAGAAATATGCATCCTCACGCAGATCTTTTAACTGTACTGTATTCAACTTAAAGAGTTAAAGAGTTCTAACTACAAATACTTTTAAACTCAAAACTGTGCTTTGCATACTAACCAAAACTGTCAGCACATACATAAAATAAAATAAAAGTACATGTACCATGTGAATTTGGCTCTTTGACTTTGAGCCATATGTCAGAGTGTGACGAAAACTCTTATTCAAGCTACTGGCTGAGACCCATTAAAAAATGAACAGAATTCTCACTAAATATGGATTGGTGCACTAAAGTCATAAACAAATTACCAAAATATGACATTTGACAGTTTTTGTTGACCTCGACCGCTGGCACGATCTCAATAATGATGTCTGTCTCTTGTCAATATCAAAATTGCTAATGTGCAATTCCTTATTACTGACTAAAGATAATAAGCTTGCAAAATGTATCAGGTTAGTATCCATGTCTGTAACTTCGACTTGAGAACAACAGTTTCATTGAAACCAATAAAAAATGTTAAGTAAAAATAAATAATTAAGTAGAGAAATTTGAAACTACTCTTTCTTTTCATTTGGTCATTTATTCACAAAGAATGATTCAATCCACATCACCCTCTGTACTGACCACTGTAGAAGTTACTCTGTCCATTTGCAAATGTCCACGCATGTGAAAGAAGTTTGAAAACAGAGTGCCAACTTCAGGGTTGCAGAAGAGAAAATGTCCAAAAGTAAGGCTGCGAGGACGACCTTTGCTACCCGCACTATTTCCATCGACATCACTCTCAGTGTTCTCATCTATCACTGACTGCAACATGGAGTTGTGTTCTGTCAAAGCTGAGTTTTGAAAGTTGCACACCAGTTCAGCTTTGGAGGCTTTTCCAATGATAAGATCTGTAAGTGGATGGGAACCAGCAAAAGTAGCATTGTCTGGGCAACCGTCAGCAGTGTTGTCCTTATTCAAGTTATTGGAATGACCCATCCCTGAGCTCACTTCTTTCTCCTCCTCGCTCGTCTTCTCACCAACACCCTCAGCACAATCATCATCATCGACCAACAGGCGAGGAAAAGTGTTCCCCTCGTATGGCCCGCCCCTGAGCGTGAGCCTGACGTTGGCCTCTGTGAACTCCTCCAAGGACTCGCTGTCAAAGTAAGGGGACAGGGCATCCTCCACGTTGGGTTGGTACATGAGGAAAAGGACGGCCATCACCACGTGGTCAAGACCCATGCTGCTGTCCCACTCGTCCAGCAACGAGACGCAGACGTTGCTTCCCTCCACCTCATCCTCGTCCAAGTCCACCTCGTCAGACGGGTCAATGTTGGGGTGGAACACCTTGTCCAGGCACAGTACCAGGGGCACCTCTTCGGGGTATTTATCCTGGTTGAAGTGCAGCTGCAACACACAGACAGAGCACAAAAAGTCTTGTGGGAAACAAGGACATTTATGGGAAATCGGAATTCCTCTGCTGTAACCCCATGAATATTAATGAGTAGCACATGGACCAATCGCTGGGTAATGCCAGAGATTGTGCCAGCCAGCTTCGCGTGGATGCTTCCCCCTTGACCTCGTTCGGGCATTCTCTTCTTTGTCTACCTACAGACAACATCACTTTTTTGCTCTGTCTATACTTTTGACTTATTCTCAGTCTTTTCCCTCCCACCCATCCCTATGTTTACCAGTTATCCCCTTTGGTTACATATTGCAATGCAAATTTAGATTCTTATCTTTGTCATGGTGTCATTATATTGCAAGCTATTATTGTTGTCACCTTGCTGAATATGTTAGTAAATTTGCTTGTACATGTACTTTTAGTTCCTGTCACTGGAATGAGTTAGCCTCTAACGATGGGTTGTCCATGCCATAATTCTGTCCATGGTTTATTACATTACATGCCCTTATTGGCTCCTATTCACTTTCGATTCTGACAATTTTTATTCTGCATGCTGCCAGGGTGTGCTGGCACCACCGTTTGAGATTCGGTGCAGTACCATTATTGATTGGTCTGGAACCGAAACTTAGGCTATAGTCCACAGTTGCACTAGGTCCAGACTACTTCCCTTTCGCCCTGAGCGGTTTTTGGGCTGAGCAGCCGGCGACTGTGGCAACTGGCATAAACATATATCTAAATATAATATCAAACAAACGTTTCAATTGTCAGCGTTATGGCGGAACAGCCCCAAAAGCTTTATGGACTCTCTAGATTTTATAATGAAATTCAATTGTTGGATTCCATGAGAATCCCAAACTAAATTAATTAACAGGTTGGGCAATTAACTATCTATTCTTGAAAAACATAGGTAAGGTAAAATAATTACAGAATTTAATAAGGTAAAATAATTACAGAATTTAATAAATAATTGTCACTTCGGTGGCCTACTGCAGCAACACTATGCATTGACTCTGTTGTTTTTTGCTTGTATGTTAATTGTGTGAACTGTGTCTCATCTGCCTTGTCTCCACTGATTTCACATAAATGTAAATAAGTACAGATTGAAAAAGTGGAAAGGAACATGCATTGCTTTTGTGCTCCTATTGTTATGGTACAAGAATGAACGGTTGGATGTGCAGAGGGTAAGCTGTGATTGTCCTAAACTAGGCCCAGACCGGGAACTGGCGAACCCATGCCTGGTTTTTAACAGTTTTTAACCCTGTCAATAACAGGCCATATGAACTGTGTAGGCCTATTGACTTAGTATGCGATGCGCACACCACCAGTCACGAAATAACTGAAGTCGGACGTACTCCCCACGAACAACACGAAGGGGGGTATCCAGATCCAGATAGTGGTCTCTAATGTACTACTTCCTCAGAGTGTGATCATGCAATGCCCAATCAAATTAACAACACAAACAACAAACTCTTGACATAACGTTTCTGTTCACTACATTCTTATTTCCCAGCAGCTCACTAGAACGCTGAGTTCAGCGCACCACATGGAGACCTGAGGGGCATGGGAGCATATAATTAATCAGCTGTTTTGACAAAAAGACAGTTGTCAGGTTTACTTATAATTATATTACAAAGAGCTCGGCAAACGAAACTCTTATTTGAGCACGAAGTTGACTTGGCGAAGCTATGCGAAGTCTTTATACCGAAACCCTGCGGCTTAGGCGAAGTACTTTGTACCCTACTTCGCTTCACAAGTTTCGACATGCAAAGGTACGCCGTATCACATGTTAGAGGCCTCTATCATGTTTCTCTGTCATAATTATTACTGTACTCTGTTGCTGGGTTATCTGTAATGTATGTATTTTTAGTAACTGTATTATCGTACATGTAGTTCAAATGTGCGGTGTTCTAGTCGACATGTGGTGCTTTGTATACCTTGTGTGTGCGTGGATGTGGAGGTGGACTCTCGGACGTCTTTTTGTTATTGGAATTATGGTTTTTGTTAAATTGTATTGCTGTTGCTGTTGTTGTTGTGTAAGTGAGTTGTGTGTTGGCAGACTTGACTTGACGGATGACTGTTTGCGTTAGTGAGACTGTGATCATACTCATAATAATCATATTCACTTATTTTCTTATGTTTTTTTAATTTTTTTATTATGCATTCTTATTCTTTTGATTGGAAAAGAGTATTGTTACAATGTAGTTTCCATATGGATTAATAAATTTGAGTTGAGTTGAGTTGAGTTGAGCTCTGTGACGGAGTTTTTCTTTTTGTCAGAAGAGTGCTTTTTGATTCAAGATGGACGTACAAATCACACTCGAAACCCAAATGAAGGATGTGTAAACTAACCACCTACCAGTATTATTTCATACCGCGAGTGCGACGCTTTGACATTTTGAATAAAACTCAAAATCCATTTATTCACGGGACATGCCCACGTCGTGTTGACGGGCCAAAATAGAACAAAGACCTTTGTGTTATAATTAAACTTACGTCAATTGGTGACGTAAAGTACTCAAATGGAAGCAAACCTCCTGCTGGTCGAGACTACCAGCAGTCATACATGCACATTCTGGCGAAAAGGCTGGAGACGCCAAGACAAAAAAAGATAAATCTCTTCTCTTCCGAGAGCAGAGTGCATTCCCTTGGACTTCGTGAAGCTATGCTGAAAGTAGTTCAATTAAGGAACGAATTCTTGTTCTCGAAGCTTCGTGAAGTGAGCTACACGAAGTCGACTTTGTCCAATTAAGAATTTAAGGACAGGCTTTAGGGATGGCCCTCTTTACAGTTGGTAACAATATAGTCACAGATTTCATTTTTTTTATGTTTCTCTCCTTTTGGATCAATTTTCTTGATTTTGGTACCGTTGCGTTTCCAGTCACCAAACTTTAAGAGTGATATATTAATCAAGAAATTTCATTGAAAAGATTGATCTGAAATTCGCTGAACTTACTTCTTCTTCTTCTTCTGCGTTCGTGGGCTGAAACTCCCATGTACACTCGTGTTTTTGCACGAGTGGAATTTTACGTGTATGACCGTTTTTACCCCGCCATTTAGGCAGCTATACGCCCCTTTAGGAGGAAGCATGCTGGGAATTTTCGTGTTTATATAACCCACCGAACTCTGACATGGATTACAGGATCTTTTCCGTGCGCACTTGGTCTTGTGCTTGCGTGTACACACGAAGGGGGATAAGCCACTAGCAGGTCTGCACATAAGTTGACCAGGGAGATCGGAAAAATCACCACACTTAACCCACCAGGCGGCCGCGGCCGGTATTCGAACCCTCAACCTTCAGATTAAGAGGCCAACGTCTTACCACCCAGCCACAGCGCCCGTCAAGCTGAACTTACAAAACCCAGTTCATGATTTGGAAGAAGAAGAATCTAGCTAACCAGGAACATTAGTTTGCAGTTACAGCTTAAAATACTTCTTTCCCAGGAAAGTTTCCTTGAAGCTTGAGTACACATGCAGCTGGTGAGCCTTTTATTTTTTTAATTATTTTTTTTAATTATTCTTTTTTTTTTACAACACGTTATACATTACATCACAGTTCACATCGCCACTTACATACATACAACATGCATAAAAAACAATGATCTAGAAAAGAGAGAGAAGTAAAGAGAGAGAGGTGGAAAGTTAAAGAGGCACTGATTAGGCCAAAAAAAAAAAATTGTCTGTTTCTGGTAACATGGCTAAAAAAAATAGGGTCGGTAGGTCGGGATTTTTTTTTGATTTTTTTTTATATTTTTTTTTTACCCCAAATGTAGACCAATAAAACTAACTTTAAAAATCGCGCAAAGAGACTGGATTCACTATACATAGAGACAAGACACTCAACACATTTACAAATCGTCAGCGGACTTTCGTTTTCACACGTTTTTGTTGTTCATTTTCTCACCCTGTCCTTTACCACCAAAAAAAATCAAAAAAATTTTGAGTTTGGAAAAAAAAAGTTTAGGGTCGGCGCCGAAATTTAGGGTCGGTCGGGTGACCAGAAACAGACAATTTTTTTTTTGGGGCCTTAGGACCGTTTGACTACAACAACTACTAGACCCTTAAAATTGTTAAATAATATTGATTCAAGTTTACAACAGAATATATATATATCAAGATACTGTTAACGAATTAGGGAGGAGGAGTAGAGCCTAGTACTGGACAATTTTCATGAAACCAGGTTAGAATATGGTTGCCAGAGGCGGTCAAACTTATCTTCTGCTAATCCCCCCTTGGCCTTGTACTTTTCCAAAAAATATCTACTTTTCCAAAATTTCAAGAATATCGGAAGCATCGGTCTTTCAGAGTTCCATTTACATTTGTAAATATAAAATTTGGCCAGTAAAATAAGCCTTTTATTTTTAGTTCCCCATACTAGACACAAACAAAACAGAAATGTTGACCGACATTTCATTTGCACTGCAAATCCTGGATCCAATAGACCTTTTCGGTATCTGAGCAGCTCTCGCGAGACACGCTCTTTGTTATGCTTTGAACATCGCGAGAACTTCGAACCTTGGCTTGTGCAGCTCGCACGAGATCGCTGTACCGCATGCTTTGCTATGCTCTGAAGTTTGCGAGAGATTACGAGAGCTTGGAATACCGATAGGGTCTATTATCTTCCACAATATCTAAAGGGGTCCTCTTGCAAATATTCAAAACCAAGCAATCACAACAGAGAACACAGGTGCATAAGTACGCACAGCAACTGTAGCAAAGATATTGTTATTGCCTATACCTACCATAACCTTAATTTTTTAATACTTTATTCATTAGGCCACAAAAAAAATTTGTCTGTTTCTGGTAACATGGCTAAAAAAAATAGGGTCGGTAGGTAGGGATTTTTTTTAATTTTTTTTTTACCCCAAATGTAGACCAATAAAACTAACTTTAAAAATCGCGCAAAGAGACTGGATTCACTATACATAGAGACAAGACACTCAACACATTTACAAATCGTCAGCGGACTTTCGTTTTCACACGTTTTTGTTGTTCATTTTCTCACCCTGTCCTTTACCACCAAAAAAACCCAAACAATTTTTGAGTTTGGAAAAAAAAAGTTTAGGGTCGGCGCCGAAATTTAGGGTCGGTCGGGTGACCAGAAACAGACAATTTTTTTTGGTTGGCCTTTAGCAAAAAACTGGTTTTAGCAAATTTATAACAGAAAAACACTATTTTTGTTTACTTTATTTTTAAAACTGCTATTAGTACCTACGTTAGCAGTGAAGACAGAAAGCAAATAGGTGAATAGATTCTAAAGATAGTTCGTAGTAACTTGGCTTAGACATTGATCCTGTGCTTTTGATAAGAACCTCACATTGATATCATACATTTCTTACCCTGAATCGAATTTTAGCACCTCTGTAGAACCCTTCGTTGGGCAGAATCTCTAGCATCAAAAAGTTGAGGTTGTCATCGATATCAGTAACCTTTGCTTGGCCGTTGGAGTAGGCCTCGACATGCCTGCGTAGGTACTGCACGTCTTTGGCAAGGCGACCATTCGCCATGTTGATGTTCTTGTTGTCACCAGCCGATGTATGGACCCAAGCTCAAACGCTACTAGCTGTCTACGTTAAAAATAAAACGTTTCCTTGATGATGAATCTGGAAATGCAATTTGAAATAACGGCTACCTGGAACGACGAAACGTCACGTCTATTAGTCACACTCTTTTTTTCGAGAGGTCGAGTCATATGGTGATATGGCGATATGCGCTCCCGTTCTCCGAAAACGCACACGTGGTACGTATCCGCGTATCTGCACAAAATGTCGTCTGTTATGCAGCTTGCAACCTCATTCAACTTTTTCGTTTCTTTCTCATCCTTTCCCGTGTGGAGAGGCCGGTCTCAGCTCCTCGATTCACTTTGTTTACCGCATCTCTCGTGTTTTGTTGCTCTTCTTCCAACCTTATGCCAAACTCCGCGAAGATTTCCCGTTCTTATGTTATGCCTTCCACGCAGATGTCCGACCCCAGTCGCAATGTTTGTGAAATACCGGAAGTTGTCATTCGGCCAATCACAGCCATCAGAAAAGGGAATTCTCGTTCTATTAATAGTAGCTTGTGTCGTGTTTCTTTATTTAGCACTTAGCAACGGCTTTGAACAGCGTCCAAATGGGCTCGAGCTGATGCAATGTGTGAGTAATAGAGGGACTTTGGGCTCGTCGCAGAACGAAACTATGACATGTGATTCGAAAAAGGTTAACCACTCGGACTGTGGAAACTGGATCACAGGCATGAACTGGACCAAAATGAAACAATTTTAAGAGGGGCTACAAAAACAAAACATGATTATAAAGTTAGCACACACACACACACAGATACATAAAATAGCACTAATTTTTGTACCCCAACTATAACATTAATCCCCATGTCATTTCATTCAAGCTTTCTATGCTGTTCAAGGCTCTTCACTTGGCTCTCTGGAATCAAAGATTTCTTTTACAGGGGTCATGCGACCATCGCTCAAATAAGGGTACCCAAAATATCAACCTGACAGACACATAAGGTACCAATTAAACCATCAACCAAAATTCAGGATAGGCACATACTGGCAACTTTTTCAATTATCTCCCCATTACAGGTTAATTGTTTTGTTAGGCTGTCTTGCATATTTCTCATGTTATGCCATTCCCACTAATGCAGGTGCCAATCACATGATCATTAGAAAGCAGCAGGTGTTTGTGTCAATTTTGACGGGTACCACGCAATGATCGGGCAGATTGGTTTGTCTGTCCATTCCAAAGACCACTAGGTTGACGTATGAATGAGTTATTGTATTGTCTATAATATTATTATACATTCCATTTAATTAACCTTCTTGTTTTTTTGATTCTGTTCTTTAGTTCACACTTTTATTTTCTTTCAGCACTCTGCCTGCCAGAGCACTAATCCACTAGATGACATGTTTGTTTCCAGTATAGCTACATGCTCTGTCGATCCAAATCACAGATAATGCATTATATCCAGGTATCTCCTAGCTGACATGTTTGTTTCCAACATAGCTACATGCTCTGTTGATCCAAATCACAGATAATGCATTATATCCAGGTACTTGAAGCGCATGCATACTCTCAAAACACACTCCACAGAAAACATTCTTTAAAAAAAACAATTTTTATTAAAAAAAGCACTGGTTTATTATATTCAAACACAAACAAAACTGCATTAAGAAAAAGGTTTGAACTGGAATAATGGCACTTTTTTTCCATTAAGTTTTAAGGAATTTTAGCTTATGTACGTACGGGTTTTCATAGATGTGAACATTCGGCACATATTTTCTGTTCCAGTGAATTCACAACCATGGATATAAACACTGAGGATACAGGTTACAGTGGATTGATCGTTTCTTATTAAAAGCTGAAGACAGAATGTGGGTTTCATATTTTCAATATATATGCGTCCTCACCAGTTGAACAAATACGGTTTGTAGGCACTTGAAGGTATTTTGACAGTTTTCAGTAAATACAATGTACTACTACTAGCCACATTTAACACTTACAGCATGGTTGGGACTGAAAAGTGTCATGAATCCTGAACCGAACCAAAAAAAGACACACAAAAAAGACCATAATTGAATCCGGATTTCCGGCATATACCGGAAGAATCCCACCCATGACTTACAGATATACACTCCTTCTCATGAAAGTGATTGTGTAGACCATCTCAGATCTTCCCAGTATTTTTCATTGGCAATTCAGCTGGACACTGGGGTGTTGAATCCACTTTTCTATTGTTAGTGCTGTTGTACCAGTAATACATGGCGAGCATGATCATGTACTGAATAATATTCATCACATCTTCAAAAGGCCCTGTCAATAGACAAACTCAGAAAATAACTCTTGTCGTGTGAGTATGGGTTGTGAACAAGTGAATACTCTTGCTTTTATTGAGGCAAACTTTTTACACATGCATCCACTTTGACACATTAACAGAAAATCGTCAGCCGGCTGCTTGTGCAGTTGGACTTTTTTGCTGAATGATGATAATTGTGCTGATTGACATTGGTGTTACATGTACTTACAAAATTGTATTAATTCAGCATTAAATTGCCATTAAGCAGGGATGGCCAAATTTAATCCCGATCGCCAGGGGCGAGTAAAAAATCCGCCGGGCTAGTAGTAGAAAACGCCTGGCAACTCGCCCGGCTAGCTAGTATCAATTCTGGTCAAATGCAACAATACAGGTTGTACGATCTTGTTTCAAAGCTTTAAATTAAAATTGCTGATGCAGCAACTATGATATGTATAACCAGGCCAGCGACATTTCTGGCAGGCAAGTGACTTACTTTCTTGAAGTTACTCGCCCAGCTGGCGGGTTTACATTTTGAGATTTGACCATCCCTGATGAGCACAAAAAGCAGACAGACTGATGATTTTGTTTGGTTTGTGTCTAACTCTTACGTAAAAGGACGCTCTTATTACATGTAAAAAAAACCACACACGCCTGTACATGATCTCTTGCATGAGTAGGATGGTACCTGTGAGCAAAAAGAAGCAATTCCAGAATTGCCCGTAAAGCCGGTATCTGTTTGACTAGAGAAGCAAATAATATTCCACAAATAATTTTGTTCACATTCATTGAGACAAAAACGCAACACAGCTGAGCTGAATATATGTACACACAAAGAAAATAATTAATGGAGTTTAAATCAGAAAGTAAAACAGTTAAAAATGTAAAACTTGTTTACAATCACTTTAAAATGCACAAAAGAATGTCACATGTCAGAATAGTGAATAACATCACATAAACTCTTGAGCAAAACTCACATAAGCAAAAATGAGTCATAAAAATCACGTAAAAATACAGGAAACTTTGGTTTAAAAACAGTTTTGCACAGGACAGTAACAACTGTTTATAACTGTCAAAAGAGTGAGAGCAGTAAAACGAACAAAACAAAAACAAAATAAAAAAAAACTGACCTTCGATCAGAAAAGAAACCAATACCACTCAGAAAATCTGAGTCTATACAGTCCTAGAAACAAATACATTTTGTCTGAACACGCTTGGGTAAGTCAACAACTTTTTCAAGCAAAAGTTATCCTTCTGAAGACAATTTGTGGTATTCTCAAGACATAAAAATCAAAATAGTATCAGCAATTAAATAAAAAAAAAAGGTAACACAAACCTATTTCAGGGCAGGAATGTTCAAAATCTGAACATGTCAAAACATAAACCATACGTAAAACCAATTCTATCTTTGGTCACAAATGAGCGAGTATCAAGTACATGTACTAGAAAATAAATATTATGTCAGCACAAAGGTAGAAAACTGAGCTGCTCACAATGCCAATTGTTTGTTCAGATCTATACATAAAAAAATTTAAAAAAATAAATAAAAGCACACGATTACACCAAGAAAAGCATAAACAGTACCCGGATTCTTCACTTAAAGTTCATTTTCAAATGTTCAATTCATGTAAAAGATTAACACCAGGAAGTAAAATACATTAATTTCACACACGGTGACACCCCACCAAAAAATCACATTAACTTCCTAGTTTGCATTTCTGTTAGTCTAAGTTGTTCTTCATTAGCCTAGTAAACTCTATGTGCGGATGCAAGCTGATCCAACTTAGTCCATTACCACCCCCCGCGGGTTAGGGGGAAGAATTTACCCGATGCTCCCCAGCATGTCGTAAGAGGCGACTAACAGATTCTGTTTCTCCTTTTACCCTTGTTAAGTGTTTCTTGTATAGAATATAGTCAATTTTTGTGAAGATTTTAGTCAAGCAGTATGTAAGAAATGTTAAGTCCTTTGTACTGGAAACTTGCATTCTCCCAGTAAGGTAAAAAATTGTACTACGTTGCAAGCCCCTGGAGCAAATTTTTGATTAGTGCTTTTGTGAACAAGAAACAATTGACAAGTGGCTCTATCCCATCTCCCCCCTTTCCCCGTCGCGATATAACCTTTGTGGTTGAAAACGACGTTAAACACCAAATAAAGAAAGTCCATTACCACAATATTCAATGGCTTTCATCTCTGAGTAATTCTAAGGTAAACGCTTAAAAAAAGATTTTCTGAACATTTCTGTGCTTCAGCACCAACGTCCTGGAATTTCAAAAACGCTCAAATTGTCATTTGTCATTGTCATGCCCAAAATGTACAGAAAAAAAAACAATCTTTACCCGATGATGGTTTGAACTGAAGCATCTTCAAAAATACCGTCCTCCCTGTGTAACTGATCATGTAAATCACTACAGATCTGTCCAGGTTTTTACATTGCATGCTTCCACTTGTACACATACCAACTTACAAGCACTTGCTTGCTTACTGTGCAGAGAAGGAATATTTTGCCAGGTCAATTTTGCAGATTCAATCTGTGAGTGACATTAGTGGTGTCAATTACGAAATTAATTCAGCCAAAGATTGCTACTCCCCACAGAAAATCTAAAAGTATAAAGGCCACTGACTGGTTGAGTATGTGTCCAAGTGGAGAGGGTTTACACAGGAAGGTACAGTGGAACCCCCCTTTTAAGACCTTTAAACATCTGGGTAAAGCAGGTCTTAAAAAGGAGGGAGTCTTAAAATGGAGATAAATTCACAGAGGTTATGAACAGAACATCAGAACAAGCAAGGTCTTAAAAGGGAGGAAGTCTTAAACTGGGGGGCTTTGAAAGGGGGGTGCCACTGTATCTGTCATTTTAAAGCTTCACACCATCTGTTCTCGACTTGTCAATCACAACGAAATCAGAACAAAATGATAATAAACAGCCAACTGAGACAAGGAAAAAAAATATATTGGGGAAAAATATGACAAAAGATCATACAGTATCAATAAAATCTAAACAACAAAGTCACTGTAGGTGAGACTAACAAAGTAAAACAACCCCCCGTATGGTGGTATCGTTTTTCTCTGAATCACTTCACACATACACACACCACAAATTAATGAAAAACGATACCACCATCATATCATGTAAACTATGAGTATGATTGCAGGGTATACAAAGGCTCTGAAGAATATGGTGACAAATATGCCAAGCAACTCAAAACAACTCCTCCATCAAGCACTCCTACAGGTAGTGCCCTGGTCACTCCCAAACTCCTCCATCAAGCACTCCTACAGGTAGTGCATGCGCATTGGTCACTCCCAAACTCCTCCAGGTAGTGTGCACTGGTCAATCCCAAACTCCTCCATCAAGCACTCCTACAGGTAGTGCACTGGTCAATCCCAAACTCCTCCATCAAGCACTCCTACAGGTAGTGCACTGGTCACTCCCAAACTCCTCCATCAAGCACTCCTACAGGTAGTGCCCTGGTCACTCCCAAACTCCTCCAGCAGCTGGTGGTTGAGCGTGATCCAGGAAAAGTAGTTAGCGCGACACTTGGACTCCAGCACGGTCAGCACCCTGCCCTTCACATCGTCGTCCATCCGCAGAAGGTTGGAGTAGCGAGTCTGCAGCTGTTTGAAATCTGCATGGTCCGTGAATCTCACTGTTAGGCTGAAGAAGAATAGAAAAATCAATGGTTTAAGTATTTGTAAGCACTAAGCCCAGCAAATTGCTATGAATATATATATTTTTTTTCCCCGTCCTTACACCTGTTTCTTTGTCCCGTTGTGCTCTCACACCGCCCCGTCCCTGCCCTCGCTGCTCCAACCACCTCTGAATTTCGTTCCGCTGCCAGACTTGTCGATTTTACAGACGCTCCAGGGGGGGATGTCGGGTCGCTGCGGTAGGCTACCCTCGTAAGATGACACTGCACTTCTGCTGAGTCACTTTGAAGGTGTTCAGTAGTGGGTCTGTCCCGAGCTAACGACGTTGACTTTAAGTCGCGGAGCCAGACTGAGTGAGCGTCCCCTTCTGAGAGCAGACCGCCACCACGTCCCTCCGTCGACCCCCCAGAACGTCACACGTTGAAGACTGACAGCAGAACTACTATTCAGGGAAGGATCGAACAGGAACACTGAGACCAAGGTCACCATGAGAGCTCCGTGACAGGGCAGCACTCTACGCTTACTGTCATAATATATCCTGGCGTCAACCAGGCCCGAGAACTGCCGCACCTGTGGTGTTGGTCAGGTATACAGAACCTGAGCACCCTCAAAGTCGCATTCGTTAAGTGAATGACACTCAGCTGTGTGATCCCAGCCTTCCCATAGGAACCATAGCACTTCCACTCTGGGTAGGAGCCGACCGTAGCCCGAAAAACACACATGACCCTGATGGGATTCAAACCCACGACCTCCCGGCCCGCAGCCCGATGCGCTAACCACTACGCTACGGGGGCCGGTAATTGCTATGAATATGATGGACCCCCCCCCCCCACCCCACGACAGATTCCTCACTCTGTTTTGAGAACCCACACACAACACCAAATTCAGCAAAGCAGACCTTACAAGAGAGAGTTTAAAAATGGAAGTTAATGTACAATTTAATGAAAAGAAAACTTCAAACAGCAAAGCCTTGAAAGAGATGAGGTCTTCAAACAGAGAGATTTAAAACAGGTTTTACTGTATGCACTAAAACCATGTGTTCCTGCTTAAAAAAAATGCTGAATATAGTGCAGTCCCCTCTGGCACCTGGGTTTCCTTTCTGCCTGCATATCCCTGCTCCGCCCTCCCCCCCCCCCCCTCCCCCCTCTACACTCACCATGTATTCCTGGTGTAATAGGTGGATGATGTTGAAGAAGGTGCTGTGTCCCACAAAGTCTGGTCTGCGTTCAGTCTGTCCCCTATCTCTTCCAGAGTAGCCAGGTACCATTCCCGAAAGCTGGGGTGAAACTCCGCCGCTCGGGCCATGATCCAGGGGTCTACCTTCCACAGTTTGCTGAACAGGCAAAAATACACTAAAAAGGACTCATGAATGCAAGTACGTAAACAAAACAAAAATCAAAAGCGTCATATAAAACTCAGCATATAACCATACGCTACAGACAAATGGCCTTCCTTTCCTTCTTAATTCATGGGCTGCAACCAGGCCAGGTGCACTTGTTGTTTTCCTCCAAGAATGAGCTTGTACGTGTATAGCAATCATCTCCAACTACCCCCTCCCCCCTTATGCACCTTTCATTTTTGGTAACCAAATCACATTTTCAATGGGAGACAATGGTTGACGCGTAAGTATGCTACTGTTAGAAACCTGCACATCTGTGAGCGCCCAATCATACCATGCAGTGCCCCGGGCTCTGAACTGTTGCATCATCCAGGAGACCACGAGGTCCAGCAGTCTCCGCACCACCGGCCGCATGCACTGTTCAAACCTTCCCAGGTTGGTTACCAGGCTGGACACCACTATGACCTGAAAACACAGTTTCAATAAGATTTCACCGACGGTCCATAAACAATAAACGAAAATACCTTGCTTTTTTCACTCGTTTGGTGTGTTATATTTGTCACTTCCGCGAGGCTATACCACTCAGAACTTTAAACATACTAATATAACATTTTGTGTTCTGACATTAATTTGCCTCAGAAACATTCTGAGACTGGGGATGATGCTATAACTGAAAGTGTTCATAATTGATTACATTTTTGCATCTGACGTATATGATAAACAGGTAGCACTACCAACATACATTGTAAGCCCCCAATTGACAGCCTTGTATGAGATAGCACATTGGAAGGGTTATCAGTGTGTACAGGTAGTGAGCTGAAATTGGTCCATGACATGCACACGTACCTGAGTATGTGTTTATCAATTTATGTGTGCACCAGGGGGTGGTGTATGGGTGATGATTAAAAAACAAAGAGAACATAACAGAAGACATACCCATCCTTCAGAGTAACTGCTGAGAAGATCCAGAGCATGACTCAATCTGTACTGAAACCTGAAACATAATGTCAATACAAATTTGTTGGCAAAATAAAGCTGACTTTCTGCACTCCATTGTTAGTTCCTTTTTCTTCCTCTGTTTAATAACTCAACTGCTACACGTTAACTTTTCGTCCATAAAATGAACGTGAAAGAGACAACTATACTGAGCGACTGAAACCAAAAGAGCAACCGGTTGTTACAGAGAGGCGGTTACCATGGACTGGATTATCATGATCACATAATGAGTGTTCATAATAATAATAATAACAGCTGATATAGCACGAACAACAGTAAACTATGCTCTCCGCGCTTTACATATTAACTATGAATAAAACCATACTATTACTATTTAAACATCAAATACATTGTAACAAAATAACGTAATGGTCAGGAATACCAGAAACAAATGTGTACCAAACTACCATAACTGTTACTTTGGAAGTCACTGTTTTTGTCTGATTAACAATCAAAGAAAGGGTTGGTTTCTCACATCAAAAGTTCATGGTAGGGTTGACAGGTATATATACAAAATCTGGTGAACTTTTACTATTTACATAAAAACAGCCATGGTATTAAGTTGAAAAGGTGTTCCCTGAAAATGTTTGCATTTTGGAACACTACTTTCTGGCTTACTGCTGAAGCAATTACCGTACTTTCCGGGTGACAAGGCGCTTCGTTATACAAGACGCACCCCCTTCTTTTAAAAAAAATTGTAATTCAGTCACCCATTGGACGCAGGAGGCCGATAGGGCGCACCAAAATGACCCAGTTTTTGCCATGAGAGGTGGTTCCCCTGTCATATCTGAGAGAGGAAACACTTCCTGCACCGGGGTCAGTGACCGGTCAGTGACCGACTTTAACTGAGTGAAAATATGTGTGCTCTGTGTGTGCGGCCAGATCAAAGGCATTGTGATAGCTGGGTGGCCTTGTTTATAGACAGACCTTCTTCCCAGGGGTCAATGACCCAGTTTTTGCCATGAGAGGTGGTTCCCCTGTCATATCTGAGAGAGGAAACACTTCCTGCACCGGGGTCAGTGACCGAGTTTAACAGAGTGGAAATCTGTGTGTGCGGCCAGATCAAAGGCAGGGCAGTACCTAGTAGCTGAAACATGCATTATCACAAGTTGTTTGACTGGTACTCAAGCGGTCTCTTTGATTTTTTTCGTATTTCATACACGGATTAGGCGCTTCGTTATACAAGACGCAGGGGTCGAACTCGAGGAAAAAAGTCGCGCCTTATGACCCAGAAAGTACGGTATGCATAATCAAAGCTCTGTTTTTGTTTTTCGATTTTACTTTCACTGATGTCCAAGCAATGCTTGAGAAGTACACTGAGCCCAAAAAGTTAAGGATATTTTTTCAGTGGTATACCCCAGATGTTAAACAGCAGTTTTTGGGTCAGAAATATACGTGTATTTTAAGATCTGTCTTTCTTCTGCTCAAAAATGCCTTTCAGGAATCTGAGCAATATTTGGGCATGACGTCACATGTTCGTGACCATGCCTATCCTCAACAAGAAGGGCAAAGCCCATACGACTCACATGCTTTACACATTTTTCCTACCAAAATACATGTGACCTTGACCCAAGGTCAAGGTCATCCAAGGTCATGCAACACAAAGCTGTTAATTCAAGACATAGGAAGTACAATGGTGCTTATTGGCTCTTTCTACCATGAGATATGGTCACTTTTAGTGGTTCACTACCTTATTTTGGTCACATTTCATAAGGGTCAAAGTGACCTTGACCTTGATCATATGTGACCAAATGTGTCTCATGATGAAAGCATAACATGTGCCCCACATAATTTTTAAGTTTGAAACAGTTATCTTCCATAGTTCAGGGTCAAGGTCACTTCAAAATATGTATACAATCCAACTTTGAAGAGCTCCTGTGACCTTGACCTTGAAGCAAGGTAAACCAAACTGGTATCAAAAGATGGGGCTTACTTTGCCCTATATATCATATATAGGTGAGGTATTGAATCTCAAAAACTTCAGAGAAAATGGGAAAAATGGGAAAAATAGCTGTTTTTTAGACAACATTTATGGCCCCTGCGACCTTGACCTTGAAGCAAGGTCAAGATGCTATGTATGTTTTTTGGGGCCTTGTCATCATACACCATCTTGCCAAATTTGGTACTGATAGACTGAATAGTGTCCAAGAAATATCCAACGTTAAAGTTTTCCGGACGGACGGACGGACGGACGGACGGACGACTCGGGTGAGTACATAGACTCACTTTTGCTTCGCATGTGAGTCAAAAATGGCGTTTTTTGATGGCATGATTCACCATCAACAGTCAAAACGGCGACTTAAACTGAACGATATTTTGCATTTTTTACACCAAAATGTTTATTTGGTGTCTTACCTAACAAGTCATACAAAGTTCATTCAAATCCGTCGCGCAGTCAGGCTAATCTAGCATGTAAAGAAAAGCGACCACTATCCCGAAAAACAGCAAAAAATCCAGGGTTTTTGTGGTGCTTTTGCTGGGTAGCTGCAGTTGATATGCAATACATATAAAACTACCAATAGCAGCCTCTCCAAATTACACAGAACGATGACAAAGACCCTCATCTGGATTCGCGCTAGTACTTGGACTTGGAGCAAACAGAACCCGAGAATGGACGTTGTAACGGTTTTCTGTTAAAAATTTGCAAACGTTCATAACGTCCTAGAAACAAATGTGACATGCACGCAATTCTGTGTACTTCTATTTTTAGACGATGACGTCTGCAAAACTCATATCAAGGTGGCTGAGTGATCAGGACACACACTTTCCACTATCGAGACAATGCTCTTTCAAACTCTTAAAAACCTGGCGATGTCCATCTCCACAGCTCCATTTCGTAGCATTCAAACTGTCTGATTCGTTACAGCAAATGCCAGATTGTGTCTCGCCGCCAGCAAGACGACGATGAGAAAAACCCAGTGTTGCCTCCATCTGACGTCATATTTTTGGAATGATATGATGTCATGTCTGCATTCTTCTGTTATTTGATTCTTTGTATTCTTTTTTATAAAGCACAGCTGTGTTCAAAACACGCGAAAAGTTCTGTTCTGCAACTTCTACCGAGCAAGTGATTCGCATCATCCGTGAAAGGCTATACGCATCCTATCGGAGAATGAGAATCAAAATTATAGAAAAAGTCCTTAAAAAAAAGTTGCGCGAAAGACACCAGGGGCAGTATTTTTCACCTCTTTTCAAACGAACATACCTTTTGAGCCCGTGAAAGAATGTTTTTGAAACTTGGCACACATGTAATGGCACCATTCTTTGCAAAGTATACAAAGTTGTGTGCATGTTACATTTGTTTCTTAGACGTTACAAACGTTTCCAAATTTTTAACGGAAAACCGTTACGTCAATTCTTGGGTTCTGTTTGACCTAAGTACTGGAACATATCCAGATGAGGGTTTTTGTCATCGCTCTGTGAAATTTGGAGAGGCTGCTATTTGTAGTTTTAGATTTATTGCATATCAACTGCGGCTACCCAGCAAAAACACCATAAAAACCCTGGATTTTTTTCTGTTTTTCAGGATTGTTGTCGCTTTCCTTTACACGTTGAATCAGCCTAACTGCGCGGCGGATTTGAACGAAATTTGTATGACTTGTTAGGTAAGACACCAAATAAACCTTTTGGTGTAAACAAGAAGGGCAAAGCCCATACGACTCACATGCTTGACCTTCTGCTTTACACATTTTTCCTACCAAAATACATGTGACCTTGACCCAAGGTCAAGGTCATCCAAGGTCATGCAACACAAAGCTGTTAATTCAAGACATAGGAAGTACAATGGTGCTTATTGGCTCTTTCTACCATGAGATATGGTCACTTTTAGTGGTTCACTACCTTATTTTGGTCACATTTCATAAGGGTCAAAGTGACCTTGACCTTGATCATATGGGACCAAATGTGTCTCATGATGAAAGCATAACATGTGCCCCACATAATTTTTAAGTTTGAAACAGTTATCTTCCATAGTTCAGGGTCAAGGTCACTTCAAAATATGTATACAATCCAACTTTGAAGAGCTCCTGTGACCTTGACGCAAGGTAAACCAAACTGGTATCAAAAGATGGGGCTTACTTTGCCCTGTATATCATATATAGGTGAGGTATTCAATCTCAAAAACTTCAGAGAAAATGGGAAAAATAGCTGTTTTTTAGACAACATTTATGGCCCCTGCGACCTTGACCTTGAAGCAAGGTCAAGATGCTATGTATGTTTTTTGGGGCCTTGTCATCATACACCATCTTGCCAAATTTGGTACTGATAGACTGAATAGTGTCCAAGAAATATTCAACGTTAAAGTTTTCCGGACGGCCGGCCGGCCGGCCCGGACGGACGGACGACTCGGGTGAGTACATAGACTCACTTTTGCTTCGCATGTGAGTCAAAAATGCAAAATATTATTCAGTTTAAGTCACCGTTTCGACGGTTGAAGGTGAATCATGCCGTCAAAAAACGCCATTTTTTAGGGTAGGCGTGGTCACACCCAAATATTGCTCAGATTCAAGAAACACATTTTTAAGCAGAAGAAAGACTGATCTTCAAATACACGTATATTTCGGACCCAAAAATTGCTGTTTAACATCTGGGGTATACCACTGAAAAAATATCCTTAACTTTTTGGGCTCAGTGTACCATGCCTGTTAGAATTATTTGTGAAACATACGTTCAGTTATACTAACCACACAGAGTTGTTGGATGCCTCCAACCATAAAGTCAGTTGTTCAACAAGTTCCCTCACAAAGATAGCCTGAGAGACTTCATGCCTGGGAATGTCAAGTCGTTTGAATTCCTCGCTACCATTCATCGCTTTCCAGGACTGCACATGCTTCATTGCGTTCTGTTCCACTCTTCTGTAGTGCAGGGCTGACTCAGGCTTGCGCTAAAAAGTATAGATATCGCACAAGAGATTTCAAAACAGAATTTTACACATACTGTACATTCAAAGAATAATTGATGTACATGCCTGCATTCAGATTGAAACAAAAATGGTGATTCATATCAACATTCTGAATAACTGGGCAGCCCATGTCAAAATACTCACTAGCACTGTGACTCCAAACCCCTTTTTCACAATATTCGACTGACGATTTTCTCCGTTTCAAAATCTTATTTTCTCAAACTTTCCATTCATAAGGTCTGCAAATTGAACTCCTTTTAGAACACTTGTCACTTCCAAGGTACAACTTTGCACAAGTTATCACTCACAAAGTTTGTTGTGAGGAAACTGCTGTAGTCTGCTTCCATCACTTCATGTACTTGTCCCAGCACTGAGGAATGCACTGTGGGGTTCAGAACCAGGGCCTGCAAAGAAGACACACAAAAACTTTGCTGTCATGCTAGCTGAACAGAACTGCACAGTGGGGGAACAGATACACCAAGCCTGTCAAAATCAGAGAAAATTGCCCATACTTTTAATAGTTTTATTAATGAATTTGGCAAATTTGTTGAAGAATATATATAAATCCTTGAAAATCACTGGCGCAGTCTTGTACCAGTCCATCCTTCCATACAGATGAACACTGCTCATTACTATCACTCTGATTACTCAGGTGAGCCAAAAATGTAAATTTTCTTCTTCTTCGTTCATGGGGTGAAACACCCACAAGTGGATTTTTACATGGATGACTGTTTTTACCCCGCCATTCAGGCAGCAATACGCCGCTTTCGGGGGAAGCATGCTGGGTATGTTCGTGTTTCTATAACCCACCGAACTCTGACATGGATTACAGGATCATTTCCGTTCGCACTTGGTCTTGTGCTTGGGTGTATACCCTCGAAGGGGGATAAGGCCCTAGCAGGTCAGCATATTATTGACATGGGAGATCGAAAAAATCTCCACCCGTAACCCCCCAGGCGCGGGCGGGAATCGAACCCGCGACCTTCCGCATAGGAGGCCGATGTCTTATCAACTCGGCCAATGCGCCCGTAAAAAAAAGAGAAGTAAATAACATGTGTTGTAAAGTTATTGCAGAGCTATACACACAATACAGACCTCCACAAAAAGATCCATGGCATGTTGCAGGAAGCACAAGTTGAACACGACAGGGAAAGGGGGACAAAGCTGACTCCCAATCTCTTGCATCTTGACCTCCAGTTCATCTCTGAGTCTGTGGTCATGCAGTCTTGAAACCCTACCTGCAAGCTGCACAGGTAGAAACAACAGGTAATTGTGAAGTGAAAACCCTTGTACCTGAGAGAGAAACTCTCGAAAGCTTGCATAATATAATATGGCCAAAGCATAGCTGTTAAATTTATAAAGTTTTGTCGATTTTAATTCTTCACAAACAACTGTACATCTGCACAGCATCAACAGGTTTACACTTGTGCAAAGCTTCTTCTTCCTCCATGTTACGGAAAGAGTTTTGAGTGCCACACATTTATTTTACATGCCACATGTGTAGCTTGACGCCATTTGTCAGGGTGTGAGAATATATATTCATCTGTATGCTTCCAAGTCCCAAGACTTTCATTTTCACTGGAAGCTCGATATTATTATATTGCATATTGGTCTTTCTGACTGCATTTGCACCTAACGGTGGTATAAATCCTCACAGTAAGTTGTAACTTTAAGTCAACTTTAGAAATTAAGACAAAAACACATTCCCTGGGATTCGAACCTGCGCCGATAGCAACCAACTGGTTACAAAGTCAGCATGCTACCTACTGATTTATGGATCTGCCCCTCACGAATTTTTCTTCTTTTTTAATCAAGAATTTTACGTCATTGTTTGCTTACATTCATTTCACTGAAGGGCGTGGCCCGAAAGTCTTTGGAACTTGGTGTTTACTGTGTGTTTTTACATTTAGTCAAGTTTTGACTAAATGTTTTAACATTGAGGAGGAATCGAGACGAGGGTCGTGGTGTATGTGTGTGTGTGTGTGTAGAGTGATTCAGAGTAAACTACTTGACCGATCTTTATGAAATTTTACATGAGAGTTCCTGGGTATGATATCCCCAGACCATTTTTTTGTAAAAGTTGAGGCGGCGCTGTCACACCTTCATTTTTCAATCAATTTGATTGAAATTTTGGCCAAGCAATCTTCGACGAAGGCCGGACTTCGGTATTGCATTTCAGCATGGAGGCTTAAAAATTAATTAATGACTTTGGTCATTAAAAATCTGAAAAGTGTAATTAAAATTGTTTTATAAAACGATCCAAATATACTTTTATTTTATTCTTCATCATGTTCTGATTCCAAAAACATATAAATATGTTATATTCGGATTAAAAACAAGCTCTGAAAATTAAAAATATAAAAATTATGATTAAATTTAAATTTCCGAAATCGTTTTAAAAACAATTTCATCTTATTCCTTGTCGGTTCCTGATTCCAAAAACATATAGATATGATATGTTTGGATTAAAAACACGCTCAGAAAGTTAAAACGAAGAGAGGTACAGTAAAGCGTGCTATGCAGCACAGCGCAACCGTTCCCGCGCGCTAATCAGGCTCGTCACTTTCACTGGCGCGGCGGACTACGGTCATTGTGAACAAATGCAGTGCGTTCAGTTTCATTCTGTCAGTTCCACAGCTTGACTAAATCAAACATTGTAGTTTCTTTGACTAAATGTAGTAATTTCGCCTTACGCGACTTGTTTCTAATTAACCTCATGAAGTTGAACAGAGAACAAGAAGGGCAAAGCCCATACGACTCACATGCTTTACACATTTTTCCTACCAAAATACATGTGACCTTGACCCAAGGTCAAGGTCATCCAAGGTCATGCAACACAAAGCTGTTAATTCAAGACATAGGAAGTACAATGGTGCTTATTGGCTCTTTCTACCATGAGATATGGTCACTTTTAGTGGTTCACTACCTTATTTTGGTCACATTTCATAAGGGTCAAAGTGACCTTGACCTTGATCATATGTGACCGAATGTGTCTCATGATGAAAGCATAACATGTGCCCCACATAATTTTTAAGTTTGAAACAGTTATCTTCCATAGTTCAGGGTCAAGGTCACTTCAAAATATGTATACAATCCAACTTTGAAGAGCTCCTGTGACCTTGACCTTGAAGCAAGGTAAACCAAACTGGTATCAATAGATGGGGCTTACTTTGCCCTATATATCATATATAGGTGAGGTATTGAATCTCAAAAACTTCAGAGAAAATGGGAAAAATATGAAAAATAGCTGTTTTTTAGGCAACATTTATGGCCTCTGCGACCTTGACCTTGAAGCAAGGTCAAGATGCTATGTATGTTTTTTGGGGCCTTGTCATCATACACCGTCTTGCCAAATTTGGTACTGATAGACTGAATAGTGTCCAAGAAATATCCAACGTTAAAGTTTTCCGGACGGACGGACGTACGGACGTCCGGACGGACGGACGGACGGACGGACGACTCGGGTGAGTACATAGACTCACTTTTGCTTCGCATGTGAGTCAAAAACCAAATTGTAAAAACAAAGTACAACTGAGTGAACAGAAAAGGTCTGACAGAATTTAATAATACACGGGAACCTGTCTATGACATCCACCCAAGGGACCGACCACAAGTTGGTGTAATGGACAGGTGGCCGCTGTTGAAACATAAATCATATAGAAGAAAAACTCGTCTGGGATCCTTCGGAATGGTCGTTGTGGTCAGGACTGTGGTCACAAGGACAGGTTCAACTGTATCGGAATTCTTATTAGAATTTATCAAAACAGTTGACACTAGATGGAGTTTAATTACTGGTTAACAAACCTCGTGACACCAGCAAGTCCAGCTCAGTGCATCGGCCACGCTGCCCCCTTTCCATGGCAGACCCGATTTCCTGAAGTCCGCAAAGGCAGCCGATTGGATCAGGTTGGCCGCAGTTCTAATGCTGCTGAGGAGTTTGCTCACTTTCTCTGATGGGTTCTCATCCATGTTCAGAGGAAAAAGAAATGGTCTCTCCAACTCCAAACTCTCCTGTAGTACCGTTGTGGATGTTGGCTTGATGCTTGTTTCTTATCAATGATTCAATCAGTTGCACTTTCTTTCTCGCCAGATTGGCACACAATGTATTCTGGTGGCAGGGCCATAGTTTCTATTGACAGAATATGCATAGTATATATATATATATATATATAACTTTTCAAGAGTAAATTTGCAAGTTTACAATAATACAAACTCAGTGAAACAGTGAAAGACAAAAGAAACAACCAACATGCACATTCCAAGAGGTAACTGCGCTGTGCCAAACTGAGTGTGTGTTTTTGTGTGTGAGCAGCTGCATGCAATTCACATAATACACGTCACGTCAATTACTGTCCATATAGGAGCGAATAAATTGCACTGAAAATAGTTTCAAATCATTTTAAACTAGTGGCCAACTTTTTAAACCAGCCATGGGCTCAGTGTGCGCGCTTAATTATGTGCCTGTGTCAGTGTGTTAAACGACATAAAAACTTACATATTACTGTTTGAACAAAGAACGAGATAAAACCATTTCAATTACTTTTATCCATACCGATTCATGAGTTGTAAATACATAGTATTAGTACTTAGTAGTAGTATTACTAGTACAGTAGTAGTATTGGAAAGTTCAAGTGACACGAAGTACAAGTGACACTTTTGTCTGCATAGATCTGCATCGAGGCCCTCATCGAAGCTGTCAACAACAAAATTGCAAACACCTGCCTACCCAACTTTTTCTGTTACGCTATTACAAGACAAAATAATAACTTACAAACACAAGCGATCAGCATGTTGCCGTTTCGTTACTTCGAAGAGCGCGCTTTCCAGCGAAGAAGAGCGCCTCGTTTCCAGCGTTATCTGCCTTGATCTGTAAAGTTTTCAATACCGTCTCAAAAGACTACCCTACTGCTGGGTAAACATGTGCATGGAACTACTGACTCAGTAAAATCCTACTTGTACTCAACCTATTGGCGGAGGGCCCTAGTATCCTTAGCGGATTATGACTTTATTCAGTTATTCTGCAGAAAAGACAAATGCTGGAGAAAACCCGTTCTTTTCTGCAGCATTTCTGCATATAATGTCATCTTTCGCCAAAGCAGCGTTTTTTTCTGCAGCAAAACATTTTACTGCAGTAAAATTGAAATCAAGAATGCTGCAGTAAAACGGTGCTGTTGTTTTACTGCAGAAAACCTGTTTACATTTTTTCTGCAGCATTTTGTACTGGCTCTTGGCGGATTATGACATTATTCAGTTATTCTAGAGAAAAACCGAAATGCTGGAGAAAAACTGTCTTTTCTGCAGCATTTCTGCATAATGTCATCTTTCGCCGAAGCAACGTTATTTACTGCAGTGAAGCATAATGTTTACTTGGTTTTCTGCAGCATTATTGCGATTAACTTTTTCTTCAGAATAGTCTGTGACAGACTTTTCAGTCTGGGGAAAACGAACGACCTTGTACAGTAGCGTTTGTATTCGTCGCCCCCTGGGATAGTATAACAGTTTGTTCCGCAGTGTACCAATAGACAGACAAAATACATTCGTGTCACGCACAACTATTGGTAATTCTGGATGAGTCCATCTCTCGACAGAGGGGGGCTCGCGTGCTCCAACATTATAATGAGCCAGTAAAAAATGCTGCAGAAAAAGTGTAAACAGGTTTTCTGCAGTAAAACAACAGCACCGTTTTACTGCAGCATTCTTGATTTCAATTTTACTGCAGTAAAATGTTTTGCTCCAGAAAAACCCGTTGCTTCGGCAAAAGATGACATTATGCAGAAATGCTGCAGAAAAGACAGTTTTTCTCCAGCATTTCTGTTTTTCTGCAGAATAACTGAATAATGCCAAAATGCTGAAGAAAAAGTGTAAACAGTTTTTCTCCAGTAAAACAACATCACGTACCGTTTTACTGCAGCATTCTTGATTTCAATTTTACTGCAGTAAAACTGTTTTACTCCAGAAAAAAACGTTGCTCTCGCAAACCGGATGACATTATGCAGAAATGCTGCAGAAACAAACAGTTTTTCTCCAGCATTTCTGTTTTTCTGCAGAATAACTGAATAAAGTCATAATCCGCTAAGGATACCCTAGTGTGGTACGTATGGATTTTTTAAAAGAAGTGCCGTTTGGTTAGACCTTTCCGGGTGATAAAAAAGGAAAACCCAGTCAGTGTTTATTACTAACTGGACTGATTCTGTACTAAATTCGCCAGTACTGAGTCTACTTGAAAATAATTAAAGGAACTAGGGGAAGGTTGCCTAATATGGACCACTGCCTTATATATGGACCACCTCATGTTCGGAAAAACTAACGACGCTATAGAGCGCTTAAAACAATTTTATTCGCTGTATTCACCCTCTCTGGATAAGATATTTTGTTGTCACGAGTCCATACAATCAAACAATGGATACTGGGAAAAGTGTGGTTCATCTGCCCAACCACATGATTATGACAACAACCATGCAACACCATCAAAACATACGAAGTAAAAACACCCCATCATATTATAAAAGATAAAGCATCATGATAATAAATCAAGTGATACACAGCCCATCCCTACCTGGAGTCAATGACTGATCGGCCGTGATCTGGTTACTGAATACATGAGCAAGTTTCAAATATCATTGCAGGCACATTACGCCGCACACCTCTAGCCGGCCCTACATTTTCAGCAATGAGGTTTATAGTGTCATCGTGAATTGTTGTCCCGTGTACGTGTCTGTAGACTGTGACGAGCCGTCGCGTTCTTCCAACCCTCCCTTCTATCCCCAGTATCGCAGCCTAAACCGACTCCATCCAACTGTGGAGTGTGCGGACCTCAAAGTTCAGTTTACTCATTCTTTGTAGGGCTGTTACGATGCAAGAATGCGGGGACACAGGCGCCGGAGACACCTCGATTTCTTCTTCTATTGTATTCTATCACAAGCAGACCATCATACAAGTAGATACCATACCTGTGATTCTATTCAATTCAACTGACTCAACTCAATTCATTTAATTTCAATTCCATTCTGAATTCTATTCCATTCAATTCCGTTCCGAATTCAATTCAATACAACTTTATTATCTGAGTGAATAACAAACATAATGTTTTTCTTTTGGGTCGTACACACAGATATGACATCAAATAAAGCTTATACTCTCGAAACATAGGCTACCCGTACTAACACATAACATTCACACATCTGCACACACGGCAACTCGATCCAGAACCACACACATCCTTACCGTCGCATCCGCACTTAATTACGTATTCATCTGCGTACTCTAATGAATTTGTCCGTTGTTAATTATAAGTACATTATGAATTATTGTTCTATAGCCTCGTTGCCAACACATGTTCCACTCTCTCGTCAGTGTGGCAGCCTGCGACAATACAAGTATAAAGGTTATTTCTGGTTCTGTCTGTAAAACTTTAAAAAAAAAAAAAAACTGTTCCAATGCCTATGACTATGACGAGAGCAAAGTCAGTTGTTGTTGTTGTTGTTGTTGTTGTTGTTGTTGTTGTTGTTGTTGTCCCAGCAACAATACAACGTGAATACGACGAGCAAAGTCTGTTGTTGTTGTCAGTTGTTGCTGTTGTTGTTTAATTTGTTGTTGTTGCTGTTGTTGTTGGCGGTGGTGGTGTTGGTGGTGGTGGTGTTCATGGCGGCGCATGGTGGTGGTGACCTAATCAGTCTCCTTTATCTCAGCTGGATGTACATGTGAAACTATATAAATAACTAGTGCTAGTTTTCCAGTAGACACTTCCCATCACGGAGGAAACCCGAACAGAACTGATATATGAAGTATTCACAGGTATTCACATTGAAGTGGACAGCTAGCTCGTTATTATCTTTTCTCAACGCAACTGTCCACAGCAATTATGGCACAGTGAACCTAGTTTAGAACAATAGCAGCTAAATGTCGTAGGCATTGTTTTTGCATGAGTATGAGTTGGCGTTAGTTAACGTGTATGCCCCCTCCCCCCCACCCCTCCCCAATACCCCCACACCCCGCCCCCTCTGTCTGTTAAAGGGTGGAGGTGCATCCGTATCAATATTTCAACACTGTGGATCCTGGTGTGTTCGTCTCAGCCCTGCACCAGTCGTTCCCCAAACAAACCGTCATTCGTCTTTCCGTTCTACCTGTTGTTTTCATGGTTGGCTGCCCCTTCTTACCTGTGGCGGATCTTTTATTCCCTCAAAAGCTACTTCTTTCATTCCTGTCAACTCTTTAGTCGTATGCTGCGAGGTGTTCTGTCTGGTTCTGAACTTATCTAATCATCGGTAGTAGTACTAGCAGTGATAGTGTGACAGAGGACCAAACACGGAGAAGCCAGCTTCGCTCGTGTTAAAACTCTTCAATTATTGTTCATAATCCAGGTAAGAAGTTTGCTTGTTCGTTTGTTAGTTGTTGGTTGGTTATTTATAATAAGCCTGATGCTCTGTCTCGTTCTGAACTTCTCTAATAATCGGTATAATAGTAGTAGTAGTAGTAGTAGTAGTAGTAGTAGTAGTAGTAGTAGTAGTAGTAGTAGTAGTAGTAGTAGTGTAACCGAGAGAGGACAACACAGAAGTCCGTTTTTTTGGTGTCGAAACTTTTCCGTTTTCTTTCATTGCGTTTGTTTGTTTGTTTTTTTTGTTTGTTTGTTAGATCACGGTCGAGTGGGATGTACAGTTCTGTGGGTTATTGTTGGTCAAGCAATGTGGAGTTCTACAGACTCGGCAGTTAAAGTATATAAGTTGTCTTTGCGCATCAGGCGGTGATGGTACACCGCTGAATTATTTTAACAGCAAGAAATTGTCAAAATCTGATAACAGAAACGTGTGTGTGCGTGTGTTCGTGTGTGTGTGTCAGTGTGCGCCGCGCGCGTCATTGTTTGACAGGAAGAGTGAGAGAGAGAAACAGAGAGAGAGACAGAGACAGACAGACAGACAGACAGACACAGACAGACAAACTTGACTGACAGACAGACAAACTGACAGACAGACAAACTGACAGACAGACAGACAGAGACAGAATGAACAAGTCGCGTAAGGCGAAAATACAATATTTAGTCAAGTAGCTGTCGAACTCACAGAATGAAACTGAACGCAACGCAACGCAGCAAGACCGTATACTCGTAGCATCGTCACTCCACCGCCCGTGGCAAAGGCAGTGCCCGTGGAATTGACAAGAAGAGCGGGGTATTCGTTGCGCTGAGAAGGATAGCACGCTTTTCTGTACCTCTCTTCGTTTTAACTTTCTGAGCGTGTTTTTAATCCAAACATATCATATCTATATATTTTTGGAATCAGGAACCGACAAGGAATAAGATGAAAGTGTTTTTAAATTGATTTCGAAAAAAAAAATTTGATAATAATTTTTATATATTTAATTTTCAGAGCTTGTTTTTAATCCGAATATAACATATTTATATGTTTTTGGAATCAGCAAATGATGGCGAATACGATAAACGTAAATTTGGATCGTTTTATAAATTTTTATTTTTTTTTACAATTTTCAGATTTTTAATGACCAAAGTCATTAATTAATTTTTAAGCCACCAAGCTGAAATGCAATACCGAAGTCCGGGCTTCGTCGAAGATTACTTGACCAAAATTTCAACCAATTTGGTTGAAAAATGAGGGCGTGACAGTGCCGCCTCAACTTTCACGAAAAGCCGGATATGACGTCATCAAAGACATTTATAAAAAAAATGAAAACAACATTCGGGGATTTCATACCCAGGAACTCTCATGTCAAATTTCATAAAGATCGGTCCAGTAGTTTAGTCTGAATCGCTCTACACACACACACACACACACACACACACGCACACACGCACGCACACACGCACATACACCACGACCCTCGTTTCGATTCCCCCTCGATGTTAAAATATTTAGTCAAAACTTGACTAAATATAAACAAGTCGCGTAAGGCGAAAATACAATATTTAGTCAAGTAGCTGTCGAACTCACAGAATGAAACTGAACGCAACGCAACGCAGCAAGACCGTATACTCGTAGCATCGTCACTCCACCGCCCGTGGCAAAGGCAGTGCCCGTGGAATTGACAAGAAGAGCGGGGTATTCGTTGCGCTGAGAAGGATAGCACGCTTTTCTGTACCTCTCTTCGTTTTAACTTTCTGAGCGTGTTTTTAATCCAAACATATCATATCTATATGTTTTTGGAATCAGGAACCAACAAGGAATAAGATGAAAGTGTTTTTAAATTGATTTCGAAAAAAAAAATTTGATAATAATTTTTATATATTTAATTTTCAGAGCTTGTTTTTAATCCGAATATAACATATTTATATGTTTTTGGAATCAGCAAATGATGGAGAATAAGATAAACGTAAATTTGGATCGTTTTATAAATTTTTTTTTTTTTTTATAATTTCAGATTTTTAATGACCAAAGTCATTAATTAATTTTTAAGCCACCAAGCTGAAATGCAATACCGAAGTCCGGGCTTCGTCGAAGATTACTTGACCAAAATTTCAACCAATTTGGTTGAAAAATGAGGGCGTGACAGTGCCGCCTCAACTTTCACGAAAAGCCGGATATGACGTCATCAAAGACATTTATCCAAAAAATGAAAAAAATGTTCGGGGATTTCATACCCAGGAACTCTCATGTCAAATTTCATAAAGATCGGTCCAGTAGTTTAGTCTGAATCGCTTTACACACACACAGAGACACACAGACACACAGACACACACACACACACACACACACACACGCACGCACATACACCACGACCCTCGTTTCGATTCCCCCTCGATGTTAAAATATTTAGTCAAAACTTGACTAAATATAACAAGTCGCGTAAGGCGAAAATACAATATTTAGTCAAGTAGCTGTGGAACTCACAGAATGAAAGTGAACGCAATGTAATTTTTCAGCAAGACCGTATACTCGTAGCATCGACCCCATCGTCAGTCCACAGCTCATGGCAAAGGCAGTGAAATTGACAAGAAGAGCGGGGTAGTAGTTGCGCTAAGAAGGATAGCACGCTTTTCTGTACCTCTCTTTGTTTTAACTTTCTGAGCGTGTTTTTAATCCAAACATATCATATCTATATGTTTTTGGAATCAGGAACCGACAAGGAATAAGATGAAAGTGTTTTTAAATTGGTTTGGACAATTTAATTTTGATAATAATTTTTATATATTTAATTTTCAGAGCTTGTTTTTAATCCGAATATAACATATTTATATGTTTTTGGAATCAGCAAATGATGGAGAATAAGATAAACGTAAATTTGGATCGTTTTATAAATTTTTATTTTTTTTTACAATTTTCAGATTTTTAATGACCAAAGTCATTAATTAATTTTTAAGCCACCAAGCTGAAATGCAATACCGAACCCCGGGCTTCGTCGAAGATTACTTGACCAAAATTTCAACCAATTTGGTTGAAAAATGAGGGCGTGACAGTGCCGCCTCAACTTTCACGAAAAGCCGGATATGACGTCATCAAAGACATTTATCAAAAAAATGAAAAAAACGTTCGGGGATTTCATACCCAGGAACTCTCATGTCAAATTTCATAAAGATCGGTCCAGTAGTTTAGTCTGAATCGCTCTACACACACACACACAGACACACAGACACACGCACATACACCACGACCCTCGTTTCGATTCCCCCTCGATGTTAAAATATTTAGTCAAAACTTGACTAAATATAACAAGTCGCGTAAGGCGAAAATACAATATTTAGTCAAGTAGCTGTCGAACTCACAGAATGAAACTGAACGCAATGCCATTTTTCAGCAAGACCGTATACTCGTAGCATCGTTAGTCCACCGCTCATGGCAAAGGCAGTGAAATTGACAAGAAGAGCGGGGTAGTAGTTGCGCTAAGAAGGATAGCACGCTTTTCTGTACCTCTCTTTGTTTTAACTTTCTGAGCGTGTTTTTAATCCAAACATATCATATCTATATGTTTTTGGAATCAGGAACCGACAAGGAATAAGGTGAAAGTGTTTTTAAATTGATTTCGACAATTTAATTTTGATAATAATTTTTATATATTTAATTTTCAGAGCTTGTTTTTAATCCGAATATAACATATTTATATGTTTTTGGAATCAGCAAATGATGGAGAATAAGATAAACGTAAATTTGGATCGTTTTATAAATTGTTATTTTTTTTTACAATTTTCAGATTTTTAATGACCAAAGTCATTAATTAATTTTTAAGCCACCAAGCTGAAATGCAATACCGAAGTCCGGGCTTCGTCGAAGATTATTTGACCAAAATTTCAACCAATTTGGTTGAAAAATGAGGGCGTGACAGTGCCGCCTCAACTTTCACGAAAAGCCGGATATGACGTCATCAAAGACATTTATAAAAAAAATAAAAAAAACGTTCGGGGATTTCATACCCAGGAACTCTCATGTCAAATTTCATAAAGATCGGTCCAGTAGTTTAGTCTGAATCGCTCTACACACACACACACACAGACAGACACACACACACACACACACACACG
>NC_090250.1:28211693-28221693 GCF_037325665.1 Littorina saxatilis | reverse complement strand
CTGGAGATCAGTAGAGTCTGAGTAGTAGTCGGTTAAAAGCCCAAAGTTAAGCCCTCCGTGCCATTGGCCCGTAAAGCTACCTATTTACGATTTAGGCGCAGAAACCCCTACAATTGATGAACGGGAATTATGGTTGACACATATATTTTGGGTTATGAACTCGATAAAAAGCCTGTCTCACCATATGTTTAAGTCGAGTAGACCTATGTTAGATCTCCTTTTTTTTTTACAAGGACAGCTTATTAACGATGAAGTCCGGTAAGGTAAGTCGAACCTTTCTCAGATTTCGGTTTTCGATGAGAAGGGATTTGAATACTTTGCTGGACGGAATTCCGCTTCGTAGCCAGTTCGTTAAGGAACAAAGAAGTTCTCAGTTTTCGCTTCGCTGAGGATCGCTCTTTGTTTCCAGTACTGTAACTGTAACTTTGTAGGCGAAGTGTACAACAACATGACATGCTTTATGAAGTTTTGTGATGCGTTACGTTTCATGTGTTTGATCATGTTGCTGCATTTCAAGCCGTATGTCGTTGACAGTTATGGCTGATGTAAGATTGTAGTGTCCGCCATTTTGACCGGCGTCCCCCGTGTAATGATGTCAGAGCGCCCCCATTCCCCTAGGTCCGCCCCTGATACACATTACATGGCTTACCTTCCCTGTCTTTTGTCTGGCTTTGTGTGAGCCAGTTATGTTATGTATTCTGTCCTGTGTCACTCTACTGGTTCTACTCTGTTTGTCACATGCATTTTCATACTCTGATATTTTGCTAGTCTTCATTTGTATTACCCTGTTACCTGTACATAATCTTATGAGTTTTGATTATCATTCCTTTGATGAATTCAGGCATGAGAATGATAGAGATCTTCTGAGTTAAGATCTCAGACAATAGGAAGATATTGTCTACAGGATGCACAATTTTGACTGTTAATTCTCATGTTGCACTTTAAAGGCGCTTGCCTACAGAAGAACTTTGCGACTGATAAAACCTAACATTTTGTGCAGTTGCATAGGTGCATAGCAGACTTTTAACCTAAAGCGATGTGATTTAGTCGCGCTTCCCTGTAAAGTAATAGACTGTTGTCTGACGCTTCATTTTGAAGCATGAGAGCTTGCGCTTACCCCAATGCCTGAGTTATCTTTCTTATTCTTGTCGTTATTATTCAACTCGATAAAGATGTGTCTTCATGGCGATGAACACGCTCAATAATAACAATTATTTTGCAGTTGCGGTTCATGCAGTTGTTTAATTTATGTAGAGCATTTTCCTATGCAAGGCTTAGGCCTAAGGGAAGATGTTGGTTACTTCCCTTGACATTAGCTGTTGTGGAGTTGTTTAACTCACTGTGGATTCTCTTTCAGAGAATGCTGTGTCTGCAGGATTTTGGCTGTATTGTTACTTGTCTATATTTGTCATGATTATTTTGACAAATGATACATTCATTGGTTTATGCTTTGTATTATGTCATGTGTGACTTAGAAGGCATGTTGTTTATACTTGTATTTTCTTTTCATTTTAGTGCCTTCTTCTTTACACTGCTTTCTGGTTACTACCACTACCAGAATAATTACTTTTTAAATATTTCTGGTTTGCACCAGAAATACATATATTGTTTCTGGGTCATTTATATACACATAGTTTATATTTCTGGTTTCATAGTTTATATTTCTGGTTTGCACCAGAAATACATATTGTTTCTGGTTCACACCAGAAATTATAGTTGCTACAGAATAATCACCTTTTAATTACACTAAATACATATTTTGTTTCTGATTCTGGTACTGGTAGATATCAGAATTCATAATTGGTACTTCTGGTTAGATGTAAGCATTGCTATTTCTTGTATTAGAGTTCTGTTTATTGTTTCTATTTTATAACTTATAGCATTGTTTCTGGTTGCTACCAGATTTAGCTAAACTGTTTTGGAACATTGCTGAGTTAGATAAGCTACCTGAGTGGTTAATTTTAGTTACATTTTGCTTCAATAAAAGTTAAGTTAAGATAAGTTAAAGCAACCTCTGTCTTCGGTGTCTTATTTTGTATGCTCCTCTGCCTGTGCTATATATCCTTGTCCTTACACCCGACATTCCCACACTAGTTATGTATGTACGCTGGGGAAGTGGACATTAGACATGACCTCAACCAGTTCAATGTAAACCAGTTCAATGTCAAGGACGGCCAAGAGACCAAACGAGAAAAATCAACAGAAGATGTTCGGAATTAGCTCTATTCGGGATTAGATCTGTTCCTTCAATTAAAAGAAATATACATGATTTTTTTTATGGAGTCCGGTCGATGTAAATACTTTTTCTTTCGAAAACATGCACACTGGAGCTCGTTGTTCACTGTGACACTATATCTAAGTGATTTCATTCTTGCCCCGTATTCAAGGAACACAACTCTTGCACGGCGAACATAAATCTGACAGAGTTATTCCCGGAACTGTTCTTATTCGTTTTCGGTGTCGATCCTTTACCAATTGTCACCATACTTTTGGTTCTAATGAAATGCCGTGGTTCTTTTCCGAATGAATGCATATGAGAATTAAACACTGCGTCAGAAGGTTTCCATTCTCTAACGGTATTATCTTGGATGCAATGGAAAGTTGATATTTGGCCATGTCCAAATTGGTTTTTAAGACCTTCTGGTGCCTCTCATGACCTCTTTGTAATGTTGTGCTTTTGAATTAGTCTTCGTGTTTTTTTTACAGAGTTCTATATTTATGGATGTAAATTGATCTGTTTTGCCGCTTTTCTGTTTGTTTGCAGGGCTGTGTATTAATGGGTTTATTCATTTGTCCACTCGCTTTTTTGCTTTTGTGGTATTTTTGCGTTTGATTTTTCTTCTGCCGTTTATTAAAGCGAGACATACTCTTATTTAAGTACTGGGATGAAAAACAAACAGAAGAACAATATGCACAATATAAAATAACCTTTTTACCTTTACTGAAAATTCTCCTCGCAAAAACGACACATTTACAAGACTGTTCCCCTCTCTTCTAACGTGTTGATGTGCAATTTTATTTCTTTTCCTTTTATGGATATTTAGAGCGTATCGGTGGCCATGAAAAGGTGGCATATATAAGAACTTACAGGTTGAGCAAACACACACACTGGTAAACAAGGAAAGAAAAGGTAAGGTGATCCCCTCTCGCCTCCGCTCCCAAACAGTAAGGTGTCACAGGTGATAAATTATTATGGCGTTAGGATGTAACATAAGATTTTTGCATTGGATATAAACAAAAATTATAAAAAGATTTAAAAAAGTCGGTCGCCATACTTGATTAAAACGTGGTGTTAGAAACGTTACGATATCGCCGGACGAAGCCTCGGTGGGAAGGGGTGCATAATAATATACGCACAGTTCCAAGCGTTTTGCAGTCTAATTGATTTAAAGCCCCCTTGGGCTTAAAGCTGAAAGAGACAGACGGTTTAAACGTGGGAAAAAAAAGGTGAACAAGAACTTAATTCCAGGCTAACATCAACAAAGAGACTGAAATCCAGAATCTCATCAGACACAATTAGCATGGAATTAAACAAGAGCTGTGGGGTAAAATTCTGTTCGTTGCGTGATAAGCTAGCCTGGTAACAGGGACATGTTGGACTCTAGCTGCGCCAGAAATTGTTTTTAAAGTTGAAGGCAAAGTGTTTAAAGCTTTCAGAGAATATTGAAAGAGAGAGAGAGAGAGAGAGAGAGAGAGACAGACAGACAGACAGACAGACAAGATACAGAATGTAGACATGAATAGAGAGAGAGGGAGAGAGAGATAAAGAGAGAGACAGCGAGAGAGAGAGAGAGTGGAAGAGAGAGAGAGAGAGAGAGAGAGAGAGAGAGAGAGAGAGTGAGAGAGAGAGAGAGAGAGAGAGAAAAAGAGAGACAGCGAGAGAGAGAGAGAGAGAGAGAGAGAGAGAGAGAGGGAGAAAGAGAGAGAGAGAGAGAGTGGGACAGAGACAGAGACAGAGACAGAGAGATAATGCATGTTACAAATAATTCTCACGCGGATCGTTGCCCCTCGTCATTTGGAAGGCTGTTCTGTGGAGAAAAAGCACCCAGACAAAAACGTGATATGTATGGCTTTTCTTCTGTGTGAGTGTCTAGCCAATAGTTGGAATGTAGTGCATGGGCAGACGGAACAACAAATAATAAAAGGAAATGACGTCAGGTTTTGCTATCCATGGGAGCACAGGCACATTCAAGAAATACATATTTCAAAACGTTCTTGATTTCTAAGAATAGCCTCGGCAGGTCGTTCTTTTCCAGCGTGGTTTGGCTGCCCTTGCCTCATGCCAACTTGTTCTGTCCGGTAGTTTTTATTCCAAACATGTTCATCGCTCTATTACGTTGTGTCTCTTTATTTTCTTGTATTTGCCAGGAATGTATTTGGAAATAGAAGCATTCAGTTGAGAGAGAGAGAGAGCGAGATCTAGAGAGAGAGAGAGAGAGAGAGAGAGAGAGAGAGAGAGAGAGAGTCAGAGAGAGAGAGTCAGAGAGTCAGAGACAGAGACAGGGGGAGATAAACTCAGAGCGAGGCAAAGACGCAGACAGACAGAAAGAAGCTGAGATTTAGCCTGCAAACTGCCTACACTATCTACGTTCAGGGGAATCATCCCCACAAGTTGTTGAACTCTGCAATATTCCCTCACTTCATTTCGGAGAATTGCACAGAATTTGTTGAAATCTGTTTGCATTCCATTTTGCCCCAAAGATTTCTTCTTCTTCAGAAATAGTATCAAGTCTTTAAGTGCCTGTACACTCTATTGCAGATTATTCCACAGACAAGTCGTGAGCAAAGACATCATGTTGCTCTGGGGGTGTGCCATGGTACTGCTGGGGGTGGTGGGAGCCCAGAACCTGCCGGACAACATCCTGAACGAACCCGACTGGGGGTTCCAATCCTATCTTGATGCTGACTTCGAAATCCCTTGCAACAATTCCGATCTTGTGGTGGTGACCAACAACTTCATCGTGTGAGTGATAGGAACATCATGTGTCTTCCTGCGTGTATATATCTTTTTGCTGTTATTTGTGTTTTGTTGTGTGTGTCTGCCAGTGTGTCTGCCGGTCTGTGTGTGTCTGTGTGTCTGCCTATGTGTATGTAGGTATGTCTGTCTGTGCGTCTGTGTGTCTGCCTGTGTGTCTGCCTGTGTGTCTGTAAATATGTCTGGATGTGTGTCTGTCTGTGTGTCTGTGTGTCTGTAAATATGTCTGTATGTGTGTCTGTATGTGTGTCTGCCTGTGTGTCTGCCTGTGTGTCTGTAAATATGTCTGTATGTGTGTCTGTATGTGTGTCTGTCTGTGTGTCTGTCTGTGTGTCTGTATGTGTGTATGTGTGTCTGTATGTGTGTCTGTATGTGTGTCTGTAAATATGTCTCCCTGTCTGCCTATTTCGTTGTCTATGTGTGTGTCTGTCTGTGTGTCTGTCTATCTGTCTGCATGTGAGTACGAGTCTGTCTGTCTGCCTATCTCCCTGTCTGTCTTTGTGTCTGTCTGTCTTTCTGTCTGTCTGTCTGTCTGTCATTTTGAAATAACTGACCTGGGATAAATGCATTCAATCAAGTCATCTTAAACACGAATGGCGGGCGGGGATGTAGCTCAGTCGGTAGCGCGCTGGATTTGTATCCAGTTGGCCGCTGTCAGCGTGAGTTCGTCCCCACGTTCGGCGAGAGATTTATTTCTCAGAGTCAACTTTGTGTGCAGACTCTCCTCGGTGTCCGAACACCCCCGTGTGTACACGCAAGCACAAGACCAAGTGCGCACGAAAAAGATCCTGTAATCCATGTGAGAGTTCGGTGGGTTATAGAAACACGAAAATACCCAGCATGCTTCCTCCGAAAGCGGCGTATGGCTGCCTAAATGGCGGGGTAAAAACGGTCATACACGTAAAAGCCGTGGGAGTTTCAGCCCATGAACGAAAAAAAAACAAAAAACAACACACGAATGGCGACTCTTTACCCACACACGGCTGAAAGGCAGAGCCCTGTCCGTGCAAATTATTGGTCTCACTATTGTATCTCAGAGCTGACCTTACCTTACCTTACCTTACCTTACCTTACCTTACCTTAGATGGTCTTACCTGGAGTACGACCATCCCTCCTCCACTTGGCTACACATACCAACACTCAACACCCCGACTCCTTTCAGCACAGAATTAGATCTGTTTAATGAAGGAATTATTCAAGTCGCAGATTAACACCAGTGCCAACAATCACGAGGGTTTAATCCATTAACAAAAAATGCCATTCTGTACAGACAGCAGTCAGAATGCTTATCCCCCGCTGGGAACACGTACCTGGGCTAGGTTGCACGAACCGAAAAACCGCGTGTTCTGATTGGTTGAAATCCCAACACACCTCAGTTTCAACCAATCCAACACTGCGGGTGGCCCCCGTTTGAGTGGTCACTTTTCTCGTGTACCTAGGCCCTGGTCACATTTGAGGTGGGAGCCTAAGGCAAAACAAAAAAATAAATAGTCTGTTTACGGTATTTTTCGCGCGACCCTAGACTTTTTTTTTTGGCATTTGGGGGAGAAAAAAAAGGGAAAAAAAGGTCTTTGTTTTTTGGCAAAATAACTTAAAAATATGGAGGTTTTTTTTTTTTTTTTTGGGGGGGGGGGGGGGGGGGGAAGAAAAAAATCCCGACCTACCGACCCTATTTTTTGTGTGCCTATGTTACCGTAAACAGCCTTTTTTTTTTGCCTAATCATTTACACTGGAAAGATTGTGCCTTTACCTTCTACTCTTACCGCAACACGGTGGCCTAGTGGAAAGGCGTCCGCCCAGTGAGCGGGAGGTCGTGGGTTCGAACCCCGGCCGGGTCATACCTAAGACTTTAAAATTGGCAATCTAGTGGCTGCTCCGCCTGGCGTCTGGCATTATGGGGTCAGAATAATGTGACTGGGTGAGACACGAAGCCTGTGCTGCGACTTCTGTCTTGTGTGTGGCGCACGTTAAATGTCAAAGCAGCACCGCCCTGATATCGCCCTTCGTGGTGGACTGGGCGTTAAGCTAACAAACAAAACCTTCTACTCATTATTGCATTCTTGATATTGATCTCCGTCATTGATCATTCATTACCTCGCTGGCATGTTGCAAGCGAGTTTCATCCACGATTTTGAGATAAGTTCATAGTTTGTATCATACGTGTCTGTCTGTGTGTCTGTCTGTCTGTCTGTCTGTCTGTCTGTGTGTCTGTCTGTCTGTTTGTCTGTCTGTCCGTCTGTTTGTCTGTCCGTCTGTTTGTCTGTCTGTCCGTCTACTTGAAAGACCAGTGGGTCGACGTACTATAGTAAATGTAACGTGTGTTTTTTTGTCAATAATTAAACGTTCCAATAACCTACAATTCTTGTTTTTTTTTAAATTCTGAATTGTTGACAGTTGGGAACTGCCGAACGGTCACATGTTGGACGCAGGCACGGACAAGTACGTGTTGAAGAATTACAACAACGTCGCCCAAATGCATCTCCAGGTCAAGAACGTCCAGGAATCCGACGCTGGCGTTTACCTATGTCACGTGTACAATGAGTGAGTATTTCAAGTAGATGACACCCACCCCTTCCCTTTCAAAAAAGACAAAAAAAGAAAACAACAACAAAAACAACAACAAAAACCAACAAACACACACCCTCCCCCCGAAACCAACAAACACACACCCTCCCCCCGAAACCAACATACACACACCCTCCCCCCGAAACCAACAAACACACACCCTCCCCCCGAAACCAACAAACACACACCCTCCCCCCGAAACCAACAAACACACACCCTCCCCCCGAAACCAACAAACACACACCCTCCCCCCGAAACCAACAAACACACACCCTCCCCCCGAAACCAACAAACACACACCCTCCCCCCGAAACCAACAAACACACACCCTCCCCCCGAAACCAACAAACACACACCCTCCCCCCGAAACCAACAAACACACACCCTCCCCCCGAAACCAACAAACACACACCCTCCCCCCGAAACCAACAAACACACACCCTCCCCCCGAAACCAACAAACAAGAAGAAAAATCCATTAAATACACTGAGCACAAAAAGCTCAGGTTATGTTGACAAAGACGTTTGACAAAAATCTACTTCGAGCAAACAGAACAAGTATGGAAATGAATAAAAAATTTTTTTAGTGCATCGCCCAGCTATAGTCAAGGGTCAACCCGACGGGGTAAAAAAAAGTAAGTAAAGAGAATGGACATTGTAACGGGTTGTTTTGGGGAGGAAAATAAAATCCCTGTGAGACTATGTTTGCATGCACACGTGAACGTCCTTGCGTTCATGTTCGTCTGTACTCTTTCACGTGTTGCGGTCATGATCGTCTGTATTTGTTCTGTTCGTCAGTATTCCTTATTTCTGTGAATACACCCAGCTGCTTCCTGCAGTTCTTTCTGTTCGTCTGTATTCTGTCTTTCCCTGAAAGCCCCCAGCTGTTTTCTACATTTCTTTCAGTTCGTCCGTATTCTGTCTTTCCCTGAATGCCCCTCAGCTGCATCCTACAGTGCTTTCAGTTCGTCCGTATTCTTTCTTTCCCTGAAAGCCCCATCAGCTGCTTCCTATGGCCTACAGTTCTTTCAGTTCGTCCGTATTCTTTCTTTCTCTGAATGCCCCTCAGCTGATTCCTACCGTTCTTTGAGTTCGTCCGTATTCTTTCTTTCCCTGAATGCCCCCCCCCCCCCCCCCCCAGCTGCTTCCTGCAGTTCTTTCAGTTCGTCTGTATTCTTCCTTTCACTGAAAGCCCCATCAGCTGCACCCTTCAGTTCTTTCAGTTCGTCTGTATTCTTTCTTTCCCTGAATACCCACCATTCCTACAACCATACATCTGAACATTGTTGCAGCTTTACTAAGACCCAGAAACGCGGAAAACTGCTGAGAGGCTTGAACCTGGGAGGCCACAAGTTCCGCGAGCCTTTTGAGGAGTATCGCTACAACCTGATGGTAGGAGGCCTGGCAGCCCTCGCTCTCTTCGTGCCCCTGGTCACCATATGTCTGGTCTACAAGTTCCGCTACCAGACCGACCAGGACAGACACGAAAAGCACCAGGCGCGTAAGGGAGCCTTCGTGCACCAGCGCAATTGGGAAGCTAACAAGAAAGACGCCGAGATGTCGGCCGTAAACGGCGGGGGGAAAGGTCAGGACAATCCTGTTTACGTTAATGAAATGGGTGAGGAGGTGAACACGAGGCTGTGAAATGTTGGCGGAACTTTTTTTTTTCTTTTTTCGTGTGACTTTTGCGTTCGTCTTTGATGGGTCTGTGGGAGGTGAGGGTTTCTTTCAAAAGGCAGTCAGTATTGCCAAAAGGAAGCAGCTAGCTAGTTTAACCAGTGGACTGCAGAATTATCTTAAGAATTAAGGACAAACAACACCGATTAAAGAAACAGAGAAGTCTCTTCTTGAAACCCATCTTCCCCATCTTCTATCCAAAGTAAATTCTCTGATGTAAAGAGCGAAACAAAGTTCGAGGAGACGTCATAATGCTAATAATTATGTATTTTATATTTTGTAAGCGCCTAGGGCTATATTTAGATTAGGCGCACAAATGTTCATAATAATAATAATAATAATAATAATGGAGACGTCACCGTAAACATTCACTATCGCTTCTCCTGCAGCACAGGTCTCGCAGAAACCGACGAAGAATTTTGAGCACTAAGTTTGTCTCGGTGACTTCGTCGTACCAGCTGGAGAAAATTACTCGTAAGATCACCGCTAGGCTGTGCATGTATCGGTATCGTATATAATTAAATGGAATGTTTTAAGCTGTTTCGAAGCGAGCGATTAAAGTTTAGACAAATGAGCCGAATTTATGAGATCAAGATAAGCTGCCACTATATAGCTATGTCCCTCCCTCCCATACATGCATCTCCCACTTACCTGACATGACCAAGGATGGCCTCTCGATGTCAATATTCAAAACCGATAGCACATACTCTTTGAACTTATTATTGCCTCCACTGATTTATATTTCTCATAATTATAAGTGAAGTGGTAATCAGATTTCTTTGTA
>NC_090250.1:28207993-28211493 GCF_037325665.1 Littorina saxatilis | reverse complement strand
TCTACAAACACTAAGACATTATTAAAGTGCCAAACACAGCATTACTGTGAACACTAATAGTAATACATTCGATTGCCAAATACAGCACCGCTGTACACGCTCAGACAATATTAAAGTGCCAAACACAGCATCACTGTGAACACTAAATCATTATTAGATTGCCAAACACGGCATCACTGTGAACACTAAGACGTTATAAAAGTGCCAAACACAGCACAGCTGTGAACGCTAAGACATTATAAGAGTTCCAAACACAGCACAGCTGTGAACACTAAGACATTATTAGAGTGTCAAACACAGTATAACTGTGAACACTAAGACATTATCAAAGTGTCTAGCACAGCACAGCTGTAAACACTAAGACATTAGATTGCCAAACACAGCATAACTGTGAACACTAAGACGTTATAAAGGTGCCAAACACAGCACAGCTGTGAAGGCTAAGACAGTATAAGAGTTCCAAACACAGCACAGCTGTCAACACTAAGACATTATTAGAGTGTCAAACACAGCACAACTGTGAATGCTAAGACATTATCAAAGTACCTAGCATAGCAAAGCTGTGAACACTAAGACATTATTATAGTGTCAAACACAGCATAACTATTAACTGTGAACACAAAGACATTATCAAAGTGCCCAGCACAGCACAGCTGTGAACACTAAGACATTATTAGAGTGTCAAACACAGCATAATTGTGAATGTAAGACATTATTAGAGTGCCAAACACAGCATATTTGTGAACACTAAGACATTATCAAAGATCCAAACACTGCATTATAACTGTGAACACTAAGACATTATTAGAGTGCCGAACACAGCATAACTGTGAACACTAAGACATTACTAGAGTGTCAAACACAGCATAATTGTGAACACTAAAACTTTATTAGAGTGCCAAACACTGCATAACTGTGAACACCAAGACATTATTAGAGTGCCAAACACTGCATAACTGTGAACACTAAGACTTTATTAGAGTGCCAAACACAGCATAACTGTGAACACTAAGACATTAGAGTACCAAACACTGCATAACTGTGAACACTAAGACATTATTAAAGTGCCAAACACAGCATAACTGTGAACACTAAGACATTAGAGTGTCAAACACAGCATACCTGTGAACACAAAGACATTATCAAAGTGCCAAACACAGCATATCTGTGAACACAAAGACATTATTAAAGTGCCAAACACAGCATACCTGTGAACACTAAGACATTATTAGAGAGCCAAACACAGCATACCTGTGAACACAAAGACATTATTAACGTGCCAAACACAGCATACCTGTGAACACAAAGACATTATTAAAGTGCCAAACACAGCATACCTGTGAACACTTAGACAGTATAGAAGTGCCAAACACAGCATAACTATGAACACTCAGACATGATCAAAGTGCCTAACACAGCTGTGAACACTAAGACATTATTAGAGTGTCAAACACAGCATAACTGTGAACACTAAGACTTTATTAGAGTGCCAAACACAGCATAACTGTGAACACTAAGACTTTATCAAAGTGCCAAACACAGCATATCTGTGAACACTAAGACATTATCAAAGTGCCAAACACAGCATAACTGTGAACACTAAGACTTTATCAAAGTGCCAAACACAGCATAACTGTGAACACTTAGACATGATAAAAGTGCCAAACACTGCATAACTGTGAACACTAAGACTTTATCAAAGTGCCAAACACAGTATAACTGTGAACACTAAGACAATGTTAGAATTTCGAACACAGCATACATGTGAACACTACGTCATTTTAGAGTGCCGAACACAGCATAATGCAGCAAACACTAAGACATAATGAAAGTGCCAGACAAGCAAATGTCGGGTTACAAGTTATATATAAAAAAAAAATTAAGAAACCTGCATAACAAACTGAAGATAGTCGGACTGTGAGCCATGGCCGTCCAGAAAATGGTAGGTGTATACAGTTTGAATTGTGTGAAAAAGTTTTTTTTCTTCTGTAATTGTAAGAATCCTCACCCACACACATGCAGAGACGGACACGGCAGACGAACAGCAACAACAGAAACAACAACAACAACAACAACAACAACAACAACAACGGAATAAATACAAATACAAAATCGCTGAAGCGTGATTTACCATTCAGTCAATAGAATGCTCTGACATACGCCAGCTTCTCTCTCACCTTCCTTATTAACGAGGGTACAGAGACAGAGACAGACAGACAGAGACAGAGAGAGAGAGACAGACTGACGGACGGAAAGACAGACAGACAGACAGACAGAGACAGACAGACAGAAACGGAGTCAGAGAGATTAACAGACAGGCAGGCGGACAGACAGAGAGAACCGGATAAGCAAGGACACGGACAGATAGAGAGGGAGACATAGACTGATAGAGACAGAGTGAGAGGAAGGGAGAGAGAGAAAGAGTGAGAGGTGGGTGGGGGGGGAGAGGGGGGGGGGGAGGAAGAGAATCATTATATAGATAGAAAAGCAAATACTTGGAGTCTTTCCCCTTTGTTGGGGGACAACAAACTCCCGGTTATTTTTTGTTGGACAAGAGTTAAGAAAATTATCGTCGAATGTGCCATTACGTCGTCTTTTTGAACAAAGGGACGTACTCGCTTCACGTTTGTTTCCACAGCTGAAAGTGATTGTGAATCTGCTGTCCCTGAAAAATAGGAAAGGGTAAAATATGTTTCCCACGCGGTGTAGCAGGTGATATTTTTTGTGAGAGAACGTTTTACCGAGGATTTACTTTCGCAATGTGAGTAGCTGCAGCTAGGTTACAGCGAACAGGGCTTCTGTGTGCCGCTGATTTGTCCTGCGAAGCAATCCATGTTTTTGTAAAGTTTCCACGTGTTTTTTCCACGTGTTTTTAACCGGCAGTTCACTGTCCCCCCCCCCCCCCCCCCCCCAATAAACTTCACATTGGGTCTGTTAGTTGCTGTGTCACGGGGTCCTGCAAGTCGTGATTTCGCAGGACTGATCAGCACACATAAGCCCTGTTCGCCGTAAATTCTCACACAAAATTCTCACATGCTTCACTTCGTAGGAAACATGTTTTAACCTTTCCGATTTTTCTTTCCGCAGAGAAAGCGAGAGATTCATGATCACCATCACTTTCAGCTGTGGAAAAAAACGTGAAGCGATAACGCCCCTTTCTTTAAAAAAAAAACCAACCCATGACGCGGTTGTGACGACACTTTTCCTAATTCTTGAGAAAAACAACAACACCGGAAGATACACCGATTAACAGTTCCGCGGCCATTTTAGATTCGCACATGCGCACATCTTTTTCTACGAGCACTTTTGCTTCTTCTTCCTCTTGCGGTTTCCTGTTTTTGAGAAAATGCGCATCCGCAGACCGTTTTTTCGAGAGTTTTTTTTAATTTTTCTTCCTGTTTCGGTTTATTTGAGAAAGCGTATACTCAGTCGGCAGAAAGTGCAATTTTGTAGTCTTCCAGCCCTGAAGTTGCTTTTGAGTGTTCGAAGAAAGAGTGTAA
>NC_090250.1:28182993-28202993 GCF_037325665.1 Littorina saxatilis | reverse complement strand
AAGCTGAAGCTTTGTGCGGTCAGCTTCGTGAAGTGGACTTCGTAAAGACAACTTCGTCGAATTATTTGAGGCTTTACGGTGCATCTTCCCAGTTTAACATTTGAAGACATTAACAAGATCCCACTCGTACTAGTGCGATGTTTTTTGCCCAACCTACTTTCTCGTGTGACTCTTACCCCAGGTGTGAACAGACATGGCCCAGCAGGCCCCGTGGAGTACGTCTCGGCCTTCCCAGGCCAAACCGACAACCCCTTCGTGCAGTACGACCAGCGTATCTACGACGCCTGGTGGCGACTGACGGCCGTTGCTGCCGGTCAGTTCGTGGCCGAGCCTCTCTACATTCCCGGCCGCTGTCTCATGCATGGTCGCACCGGCCTGTGTCTCAGTCCCCCCCTGACTGCCAGGGAGCAAGGAGACATCTCTCGAGGGACGTGGGACAAGGCCAGGACGGTCAGCGTCATCACTCTGCCGGACTTTGCCGTCACGCGGCCTGGTGCATACGTGGACTAGTTTTTAAGTTTGGGGAAAGTGCGGTTGGTGTGGTGTTTTTGAAAGACGCGTGTGGGATACCGCGACATTGAGACGGCTGTAGATCTGTTGTAAAGCTCTAGAAGAGCGTTGCCGTTTCGTCTTACACCCCCAGCTCGCCATCAGGGATAACTGTATTACGGTTACGGGGAGAGCGATCAAATACTCAATACGGACCGAGACAACGACGACGTCATTTTTCTCGTGCCCTCATTACACGTGCTCTGTTCCCATGAAGGAACTTGTGGCACCAAACGGGATGTTACACCGGCAGTTTTTGAGACGAAAAAATGACGTTGGCGTAGTATCGGCCCCGTATTGTGTATTCGGTCGTTTTCCCCGCAACTTCTATAATGTTAGTGTTTTTGCTTTGTTTTAGTAACACATAGCCGTGAATAAAAATCAGTTAGCAAAAATATGAATAAGCATAACGAAAGATGCCGTTTAATTCAAATATGTGACGTACATGTACAGATGCACATCCTTATTGAAGAAAAGTTTTTATGAGCGGTTGTATATGTCACGGGAGGATGACCTGATGCTTGTCTGTATTACTGGTAGGGAATTCACAAACTTGTTGTTTCTTTTTGAAGTGAGCAATCACCACACACATAAACAGAGACACTAAATACATGTCCAAACCCCAGACATGCACAACATAACCTGCTAAACAAGTATAATAAATATATCTTGATGTACATTAATTAGAAGAACAAGCACATTTTTTTCTGTACTTTGTAATAATTATGCTATTTGTGGAATAGAGAGAGAAAAAAAAAGAAGAAAAAAAAAGAAGAAAAGTCAGCATGGTAAAACTCCTATTTTTGCAGACACAACACAAACACAAAACATACGAAAATAGAAACGTTCACATAGAGATTTCGAACTTACACCCTTTCAGATACATGTATTTTAGTTTTAATTATGCCAGTCATTTGAGCCCATGAACCGCAAGCTGAAATAATTATTGCTGGCGCACCTGCCCTCTAAATAGAAATGGTTGTGTTCTGTGCTGCAGGTAGATCCTTTTATATTATTTTTCAGTTTCTTGACTCAGTTTCTCGCGACAAGCAAGGCCAGTTTATTGTCATAACGAGTCCATTAGCATAATATCGCGATATTTTGTTTTTATTGTCTCTTTAACCTTTTTCTTAGGCATATGGGCCTCAACACACACGATGAATTCAGAGTTTAAAGCCCCCACACCCTGTATATACAGCCTGGCTATTTACTGCGAAGAGCAAAACTATTTTGCAAAATTAATGTCTCAGATTGACAGTAACTTTATTGTATCAACATTCTTCTCAGATAGAAGCCAGGCTGTCGATTTAGAGCGCGTGTACGAGTGGACGGATGCTCCTACCTTGCATTCAACCTTAGCACGGAATTGCGCCCGATCTAAAGTCCGTAGTTACGCGTTTTTTTAGTCGTCTGCATTGTCACTCGCAAGTTTTGTTCAGCAGCTGTATAAGAATACAACCCGTCCTTGTTTGTTTAGAATGTGCATATTCGTGACACGCCCCCGCATGCGACGTTCACATTTGTAATTACTAAAGGCACACTCCTTCTCCTGCTCCCCATCTTAGATCTTGCCAGGTTTGTACGTGGGATAAGACCATCCCTCCACTTGGTCACATACCACACATCAACAGCCTAAAATCTTGCTGTGGTAGTTTAAAATTTTTTTTTTAATGAATTAATTTCTTTAAAGGTGGATTTTGCGAAATGAATTCATAAAAAGAAAATTGCCACTGTGCACAGAGAGAACCCAGGCTGTTCATTTTTTGAGGGATGGTTTGATCTCATGTAAAAGCCTGGTCAGATCTGGGACGGTGAGCCGAGCTGTTTACACGGGAAGGAATGTGCCTTTAAGTTATGCGGTGTACTAAATTAGTTGCGTTCAAACTTGACTAGTACCGCACGTGAAGGTCTCCCAGAGCATTAGAACAGGTGTTTTTGCCGTTCATATGTAATGGGGTAATGATGGATCTTAAGTAAAGAGATAATTCTGCTGCTAAAGAATTTTTTAGCACAGATCTGTTTGTCTTCCTTTAGTTTTTTATTTCAATTTTTTTTTTTTTTTTTTTTTACAATCTTACGAAGTCATTGTCCAAGTTTTCTTATGTACTGATAACAATACTTTTATTGAACTACACTTGGCAAAACAATTATTGCCACAAATTTCGCACACAAATAAAAGCATTTATTCTCGTGTCATTTCATTCAAACTCGCTATGCCAGGGAAGGCCGTTTACTTGACTTTCTGAATCGACTTTCGGATCAAAGATGTCTTTTACAGGGATCACGTGACAGCCGCTAAAATAAGGGTACCATCAAAATCGACTGGACAAAAACGTAAGGGACCAATTAAAAATCGATGAAAAATCACAATACGCAAAACTTTGCAACATTCGAAAAGAATGTCAAACGATCTACCCACAACATATTGTTTTGTGCAGCTAGCTTGCGTATTTCTTGTGCTATGCTTAATCCTACTGATGCAGGTGTCGATCGCATGAGCGGCCCAAAACGGGAGTTTTCGCGTTAATTTTGAGGGGTATCATGACAAAAAGCGCCGTATTGCAGCGACAACTTGATGGATTGCTTTGAAACATTCAGAATATTTTGCCTATGTACTACTAGACGTACTCAGAGTAACCGGCATTTGTTCAGGTGTTACGCATTGTTCCGAAAAAAAGTTGTCAAACTCGTCGTGGGATTGTTTGCTTGTATCAAAAACATTCATGACTTCGCATATCTACAGACACATGATTGATACATGAATTTCCGAAGTGTCATTTTTGTGTAGCCACTGGCGTAAATTTGCTAGTCACGCAAAGTCATGAGAAATAATGGAACATTCACGCTGTAGTTATCATCCTAAAAATATCAAGCGTGTTTTCAGGCCTAGGAAATTTGCCTTAGTACTTACACGCAAATGGAACGGTCACAGCATCCCTGTAAAAGAAATCTTTAACCCGAAAGGTGATTCAGAAAGTTAAGTAGACGGCCTTACCTGGCATTGCAAGGTTGAATGAAATGACACGGGAACAAATGCTTTAAATTGGGTGCGACATTTGTCGCAATAATTGTTTGGCCAAGTTTATGTTGTGTCACGGAGATAAACCGTGTTTTGATATGGCTTTATCGTCGGCGTGTTTTATTTAGTGCTGATTAAATATTACAAAATGGCGTCTTTTTTGACTTGGGTATCCATTCATTCTGTGATAAACTTGTAAACACTTCCAGTTGCATGTTTGTATTTCCTTGCGTCTGATGCATAAAGCTTGCCCGTCAGTTTATTCATGTGTACTTTTTGCACAGAGGTCGCCCCTCTCCCACCTACCTCTCCTAATTATTACGTGTGAGAGATCTACACACACACACACACACACGCGCGCGCTCGCGCGAACACACACACAAACACACACAGTCACACACACACACAAACACGAACGCACACACACACAAACACACACACAAACACACTCACACACACACACACACACACTCACACACACACACACACACACACACACACACACACATACACACACACGCTACTAGGCTCGCACACACTGCACGCACATGCACACTTACAGATACACGTACGCGTGTACACACGTACACAGTGACACACGCAAACAATGCAATGCAATAATCATATGCTACCTCACGAGCTCCAGTACCAGCGCAAACACCACCAACAACATGAAAAAACACGACCAGAATACACCTGCTGTGCTTCTTGATATTTTATTATATCAGTCTCTGCGAACCACACACATACTCGTACGAACGCACGCTCACAACTGAGCGCGCTCGCGCGCGCACACACGCACACACACACGCACACACACACCGGCCTACCAACATATAGGTGACATAATTATACCGTATACTGCATCTGTACACTCTAATTTTAATAATAATACCAAAAAAAGTTCACACACACACACACGTATACTGCATCTGTACACTCTAATTTTAATAATAATAAAAAAAAAAGTTCACACACACACACACACACACTGCACACACACGGCACACACACACACACACACACACACACACACACACACACACAGAGCATACACATACACCTGCTATGTACAGTATACACTATAAATTGGACAGCAGGACCACACTACACAAATTCACAAACAACCAGTCGAAGTAATAATTTCGGTACATGAATTACAGGGAAGACCGCTGTGAGTAAAATGTTCAACGATGCACGCTATAAATAGAAACGCGGAATACCCGCTGACCTTACCGCTAAGTATTGCGAGGGTTGGCCGAAGTGTAAACATCTATATCTATAAACTGTGTTTACGTATTTTGCGTGATGAATGAATGCCACCGGATTTACAGGGAATGATATTAGCTGTCTGACAAAAATAATGTCTTCGTCAATTCGAACTCTGTGCGTATATATATTCAAAACAGAATGCCCTAGTTTGAGTACTGGTGAAGTTAGGTTACTGTCTTTTGTAGACTACGAGACAGGTAAACATCAAAAGGCATGACTTGTAGAAGGGAGGAAGGTGGGGATGGGGTGGAGAGGGTGGCTTAATGATAAAATGTTGTTTTTTGCTGATGTCAGTTCTCTGGTAAAGATTCTACTCAAAACTACTGAGGCTGAAATTTGCGGATGTAAGGTAACCTTCATCGTCCTGGGGAGACTCTATTCAAATCTGCTCAAAATGTAAAGCTGCCCTCTATTGGTATAATCGCCTTGAGATCTAAGTGAACTCGTATCTACTCCGACCCTCTACCTCATTCAATGGCTAAAACAACGCCAATAACATTTCTGAAGCAGGGTAAATCAAGAACACAAAGGTTATCGCCAACTGTACAACACTAGAAACAAGCGTGTACTCAGTTAATCATCGTTCATAGCTGCAATTTCTTTGAGATATATACACACCAGGGCCGGACTAGGCTAAGAGGAGTGGGGGAGGGGGTGCCAGTGGTGGTCCAGGGGGATGTTCCCCCTGGCGGGGTCAAGGGGCAGTGCCCCTTGTGGGGGTCAGGGGGCTTCGCCCCCTGAAGCTGATGGGTAGGTCATATTCTGAGATAGGAAAATGGTCGCTCCTTGCGTGAAACGGCATAAAATAAACAATAATAAAAAAATGTTTTAAATAAGTGAGGTACATGTTTAGGCTAGGGGGGGGGGGGGGGGGTGCGCAACCCCCATAACCCCCCCGGTAGTCCAGCCCTGCACACGTGGGCAGTTTCTGAAATTACTGAAATAACGCACTGTATTGCAGTACAACTGTTTTCTAAGAAAAGAAACAAACCATTGAAGAAAACAAGTAACGAAAGGAAAGAATCACCAACACTGTGTCCGCATATCTGACCCTTTAGCTCTCTGTCAGTCCGTCCATCATTCTGTTCGTCATTTTGTTTGTCATTCAGTCTGTTTGTCTGTCTGTCTCTCTGTCTGTGTCTCTCTCTGTCTCTCTGTCTCTCTCTGTCTCTCTCTCTCTCTCTCTCTCTCGCTGTCTAGTATGTTCTGACTCTCTCTCTCTCTCTCTCTCTCTCTCTCTCTCTCTCTCTCTCTCCGCTCTCTCTCTCTCTCTCTCACTTTCCCCTCTCTGTCTGTCTGTCTGTCTGTCTCTCTCATACTCTCCGCCCTCCCCCCCCTTCTCTCTCTCTCTCTCTCTCTCTCTGTCTGTCTGTCACTCTCTTTCCTCTCTCTCTCTCTCTCTCTCTCTCTCTCTCTGTCTATTCTGACTCTCTCTCTCTCTTTCGCTGTCTGTATATTCTGACTGTCTCTCTCTCTCTCTCTCTCTCTCTCTCTCTCTCTCTCTCTCTCTCTCTCTCTCTCTCTCTCTCCCCTCTATGTCTGTCTGTCAGACTCTCTCTCTCTCTCTCTCTCATTCTCTCTCTCTCTCTCTCTCTCTCTCTCTCTCTCTCTCTCTCTCTCTCCCCCCCAACCCTCTCCTCCCATTTCGTTCTCTCTCTAAGCCCTCATGAAAAAACCCTCATATGAACAAACCCCGCTGAGTGGGCCAAAGCCATTATTCACCCAATCTTCAAAAAAAAGGCAACGATGAGAACCCTGACAATTACAGGGGCGTGTCGCTGCTAAGCTGTGTCAGTAAACTGTATACTGCCATCATTAACAATAGATTGACTAAGTGGGCTGAAATGAACAATGTCATGTCTGAGTCCCAAGCTGGGTTCAGAAAAGGATATACGACAGTGGACCATATTTTCACGTTATATGCAGCTGTAAGCAAGCAACTTAAACAACACAAGAAACTGTATGTGGCCTTTGTGGACTTCCAAAAGGCGTTCGACACCGTCAAAAGAGACGTACTATGGAATGTACTGCTCAAGATCAGCATTGGGGGCAAAATGCTTCAAACACTCAGAGCAATGTACTCAAACGTATTATCTTGTGTTCGATGTAACTCTGACTACACGGCCTTTTTTGAGTGTATGCAAGGTCTCAAACAAGGATGCTTGGCAAGCCCAAGCCTGTTCTCTTTTTTGATTAACGAACTTGCGTCTGAAATGATTCTAAAAGGGAGGCATGGAATTCAACTTCTTCCGGGTGAAATTGAACTATTTATCATGATGTTTGCTGACGACATAGCATTGCTCTCAGTGACACCGGTGGGACTACAAAACCAGTTAAATATATTGCATGAAGTTGCCAACAGATAAGGTTTAAAGGTAAACAAAGAAAAAACAAAAGTGTTGGTATTTCGCAACGGTGGATACTTGGGGAAAAACGAAGCCTGGACATTTGGTCACGACAACATGTACGTTACCAACTCGTATAAATATCTCGGCTTAACCTTGACCACCAAAGTTTCCATCCAACGATGCTTTGAAGACTCTATTGTACGAGCTAAGCGTGGTGTTATCGACATTTTTAGAGTTCTGTGGAATATTGGATGTTATGATCTAAACCTTTTTTTCACACTCTTTGATACACAGATTACCCCCATATTGCTATACGGTTCAGAAATGTGGGGTTGTTTTGATTGCTCTAACATTGAAAAGGTACACATGTTCGCATGCAAACGGATAATAGGTGTTTCCCCCCAAAGTCCCAAAATGCATGGTATACGGAGAACTCGGTAGATTTCCCCTATCAGTTCTCGCTGCTACCAGATGCGTTAAATACTGGTTGCGGCTAAATCGCCTCCCCAACACAAGATATGTAAAAATGGCCCATGTGATGATGAGGAACATGGCAGACAGAGGGACAGACAATTGGTCCGCTAGGGTCAGGAACCTCCTATGTGAAAATGGGTTCACAAAAGTCTGAAGAGTTTGCAGTCAGTATCAGTGTAAATCTAATACTGCCGTTGTTACAACGCGTGTCAGGTACAAAGCGACCGAAAGAGTTTCATATCGCTGTTGGTCGTTTGTGGAGACTGTACCCCCTTTAATATGAAGAGGCCTAGGCTAATGTTTCACATCCTCAACCACAGAAGGTGTATAACAATAGCGGAAAGAAGTTCACAACCTGGTATTCCTGCTCCGTAAGGCGAAAGAGGAAGTAGAACAAGGGGAACAACAACGTTTGTATCGTGACAGGATTGTGCTGATCTGGCTTAAATTCGGTCAATGGTGTTTGTCGTCTGCCAAGGCCAGGGGAAACAACTCAACTCAGTTCCGCCCGTGGACTGGAAGCAGAAACCCCGCAGTGATAATGACTGGCAAACGGTGAATAAACCAGCAGACGTTTTTCAGGTACTGTTGAGGTTAACCAAGAGAGGAACTCCGAAGCTGTGGAACATCCCTCACGAACTGGAAGACGAAAAGGAGGAGAAGCTGGAATTGGTGCATGGTGACTGTCTGCAAAAGTAACCACACCTCGTATTTATCGACACGTCTTGATTTGGACGTCGGTCTTCAAATATACGGAACGCGGATCGTATCAACTGATGAAGGAAATTGATGCATCCAAAACCAAGAATTCGATGCATCATTTTCGTATCGGATGCATCATTTTCACAAAAAGATGCATCATTTTCAAAAAGGATGCATCATTTTCCAAAACTGATGCATCCGCTACGAAAATGATGCATCCTTTTAGGAAATGATGCATCATTTTGATGCATCACTTTCGGTTTTGTATGCATGCGAAAGATCATTCATTTCCGGTATTTCCGTAAGAAATGCCTGAGCACGGAAAAACTTGAAATGACATTTTGACGAATATAAACAGATTGGTTAAATAAAACAAAAATAAACGTACAACATACCATTAAATAGGGAACAAGTCAAAGTCACGGCATTATGCATTTTAAGGCATTTTTTGTTTTGTTTGTGGTTTGTCTTTTGTGCACACGAAGTTTTGACGCCCTTGACCTTCGACTCAAACTTTCGTTTTCCGACGTTTTCAACATGGCCGAAGAAGAATCGTTTTTGACTGGTGTTCGGCGAACCTTTTCTTATTGTGCAAATGTTTTGCGATCGGGATCTTACACACAAGAAGCCCTTGTACGATGCATCAAATTCGTGGTTTTGGATGCATCAATTTCCTGCATCAGTTGATAGAAATAGTTCGTTTCGCTTCGTATTCCAGTTCAAAGTTTGCTTTTTGCTCGGCACTTTCCGGGAAAACCCGAGAATTCTGATGCATCCAAACGATGCATCAAATTCTTGGTTTTGGATGCATCAATTTCCTGCATCAGTTGATACGATCCGCGTTCCGTACAAATATACTGACTGGCGGGGATTTTCTGTGAACTTACTATATATTCTGATGTAAGGACCCCTGAATAGAAAGAAGAAAAAAAACCCTGTTAAAACCTTTGAAATCTACGCAGTATGAATTGCCTAAACCCAAGAAAACAAAAACGAAGTTGTCGAAGAAGAAACAAATAAGAACAATAAGGAGCAGAAGACACCGACATGACACATGCAACACACACACATGTATACAAACATCATGGTATCGCTCCCAGACCCCACCCAACCCAGCCCTCATCCCCGTTCCTCTTCCACTCCCTCTCCCCCACCACACACTCACACACACACACATCCCCCTCCCCACCCACACACTCACACATCCCCCTCCCCCATCACACACACACACACATCCCCCTCCCCCACCACCACACACTGTGACACACACACACACATCCCAATCCTTCACACAAAGACTTCCTGAGGATTAATTAAAACAAAACGGAGAAGAAAAAAGACTTCCCTGTCAAGCTGTTCTCATAAACAATTAAGACATTCAAGGATCAGATTTCGATTCTCCCAGGAAAGTCATGCAATATTCAGGTAAGGCACAAAAAAAAAAGGTGTGGTTACGGTAACATAGCCCAAAAAAATAGGGTAGGAAGGTAGGCAATCACTTTTTTTTTTTTAACTTTTTTTTCTAATGTGTACAAATTAAACCTACTTGACAGGGAAATAAGTGTGCGACTCGAGCGCTGTCGCTTTCATTGCGTTTTCTGCACTCGTTTTTTTTTCGTTTTTTTCTTCTTTTTTTGACAAATGTAATAAAAAGTTATAGGGTCGGCCCCAAAAAATAGGGTAGGTCGGGTTACCGTAACCACACCTATTTTTTTTTTAGGCCTAACCTGACCAAAATATCAAGTGTCCCACATACCTGCACGAACTGGCCTCGTTGACGTGATAAAACCTGCATCGTCTGCTTCGCCTCCCTCGACAAACCCTCTCCAGGCAGAGCTTACCGTCATGGCTGGCCAGGCAATATTTCCTAAACTTGTACGGTTTTACGATGCAATTGTTCCCTGGAAGCCACTCCACATCCCAGATTGAATTTTCGGTGACACGGTCTTCGTCTTCCAGAGTAACTTCCCTGGAGAAAGGGCGTCTTCGAAAAACGTTCTTCGCACAGAGGTACGCCATCTTGCCGTCGAGTCTTCTGTATCTGAGCGATTTCAAGATAGGCGTGTTCCCGTCAGTCGTGTCCACGTGGGATTCCACGTCGTTGAGATAGAACGTGAAATGTTGGTCCGGAACTGTCTGCTTGATTTCTGAAACCAGACACAGCCGTTCTCCCCCGCATTCGATTCGTAGAAAGTCATTGCCTATCCGAAGCCTCACCGCGTCCGTTGATTCCAAAGAGTACTCGTAACCTCCCTTGATTATGACTCTTGATGACTTGTTCCCCATTATTTATGCATACACTGACGTCAAAGGCAGAGTATACTTATGCTGACGTCAGTTCAATACACGGACCTGCAAACACGGCAACACAATCTCTTTGTGAGGACAGTCTATACACGGGAAAACACCCCTCCGTAGGTTACACCACCGAACTCAGCCCAACACTTTTCCTCCGAAAGCGAAGTATGGCTAGCTAAATGGCGAGGCGGAAAACACGGCTATACAGGTGTAAGCCCACCGCGCGGAAGTTCGAGTGCACGTGGAAGTTGCAGTCCACGGGCGCAGAAGAAGAAAGAAACAGCGTGACTGTCTTCACAAGTTTGGCTTGTAAAACAACACAAGCACTCTTCTCAGTCTATACTTGTTAATCAGCACAAGCACTCTTTTTACTCTATGTTATTTGTAAAACAACACAAGCTCTCTCCTCAGTCTATAATAATGTTAGTCAGCACAAGCTCTCTGCTCAGTCTAAAGGTGGAAAAACAACACAAGCACTCTTCACAGTATATGATTCTACACCAGCAACAGTACTTATTCTCTGTCTCGGAGATCACCACCGTGCGACTAAATGCATATGACAGGCACCACTCACTGAGCTGCTAATCAAAAACGTAGGTTGTTATCAACTTTGCTGCTGTAGACTCTGCGGGGTTTTAAATGCTCGAACCTATTATTGGACACACGACAAAATGTCATAACCAAATTTCCGTATCAAACACAAAACAACTATTGAAGGTGCTACGTGCTATTGGGATGTGAAAGAGACGATGACTCCGAGTTTGTTTTTATATGGGCCACATTTTGTAGAACATCCGGGAGAGCTTCACATTTATAAATAACGCTGTGGGAAATCCCGCTATTGTGGCAGCCTTGAGTGGAAGTCAATAGGTTGGGGTGGCTCTGTGCCAAGTAACATGATACGCGGGTTACACAGGTAGACAGCATTCTAATTGTAGGTCGCGGGGTAGATTTATTAAAGTGAAGGTTTACTTGAGGGGGCGTCCGAGTTCAATGTCATTTCTTTTTCACTGTATCATATCTGTTTGTCTGTCTGTCTCGCTCTGACTATGTTTTTCTCTGTATCTCTCGCTCTGTGTGCGTGTGTTTGATTGTGTTAGTGTGTTTGTGTGTGTTTGTGTACGTGCGTGCGTGCGTTCGGGCGTGCGTGGCTGTGTGTGTATGTATGTGTGTGTGTGTGTGTGTGTGTGTGTGTGTGTGTGTGTGCATGTATGTGTGTGTGTGTGTGTATGTGTTTGTGTGTGTGTGGAGAAAAGCGACTACAGGAATATTTTTTGTCTTTTCTCCATATGCAATTTTCTTCTTAAAGTGTATAGAGTGAAGAAGAAGAAAAGGCGTAGAGAGCAGAATATATTATCTAATTTAGTATTGAAACTGTGTGGAATTAAGATTCACACTCTAAAATCATATTTGTTCTTTCCCTTAGTAAATGGTTTGGAAATACGTATGATACAGTCCTTTTCCATTGTTCTCTTGCGATAGAATTTAATTGGCTTTGAAACAATGGCGCCGAGTGAACTGACACGATTTTAACCCCTAGGTCACTTCTCCTGTCACTCACCCCCTACGGCTTTGTTTGTGCACGTGGGCCGTCAGCGAGACTGAGTATTGTTTTGCTACGTCCACCTCTCACCTCTCTTCTCCCCAACCCCCTTTTCCTGTCTGACCTGATTCTTTATTTCTATGTTGCTTTGCTTTTGTTAATAATACTTGTTACACACAGACGAACACCCATACATAGACACACACACATACACACACATACACACACTCTCTCTTTCTCTCTCTCTCTCTCTCTCTCTCTCTCTCTCTCTCTCTCTCTCTCGCTCTCTCTCTCTCTTTCTCTCTCTCTCTCTCTTGTAGCTTTTATATCATTCTTTATTTTACCCATGTTTTCGATATAAAAATGTATTCTGTATTTATTTGTTTAGTAGAATTTAGATTTTATGTTTATCATCTACATATGAGAAGCATGTTGAATATAGGCTACACTGTCTTTGATTGTGGTTAACTTGTAACTGCATACGGTTTTTGGTGTGACATGACTATTTTGCGAGGTAATAGTCAGAGGTTTTGCACTTTGTTCACAGTGTTGATAACCAATGACTCAGTGTTTGGTATCAAAAGATGCGTCGAAGAATTTCCATTTTATTGATGTATTTCTTTATAAACGGTTCTGATGTAGTTTTCTTAGTACAGGGGTTTTTGTGTATTTTTGAGGGATTTTAACTGTAGCTTCTATGGAGGCTGACAGCAGCCTCGAAACTCTCCCCCCTCCCTCCCCATTTTGTTCTGTGGTCCCAGAGCAACGTTTTCATTGGTTCTTTGGCGGTGACGTCAGGGACAGTCACGAAAGGTATATAAGCTGTTAGTTTTCAAGGTTCGGGGGAGCAACAGCTCCGCTTGAACCTCAGAAACCAAATGTGCCTCCAGACACACAGATCCCTTAGACGGCCGAGGCTGTGGCCTCTAAGGTTCTCTTGTACCAAACCGCCTCCTGACTCTGCATCAGATTGCTTGCGCTGGCATCTGCTTACATAGACCCACATTAAGTCACCACCGAGTGGTAGACACAGACGACATTTGGTAGCACTGACTGCCAGCTTCACGGTAATGCGTACCCATAGCGCGGCTCTGCATGGGTGGGAATGTTCTGAGCAAAACACTATGTGTTACTCCATACCCCCCGCCCTCCATGGAACTTCTTGTCCCCAACAAATTGCCCAGTCGGTAGAGGCGCTGGCTTTAAAACCGGTTGTTACTATCAGCGTGGGTTCAACCCCCAAGTTCGGCGCGGGATGTGTGTCCCAGAGTTAACTTTGTGCAGACTCTCCTCGGTGTCCGAACACCCCCGTGTGCACGCATGCGCACGATAAAGATCCCAGGGTCACAGCGAAAGCCTCAGGCCTTGGAAACACGAATACATGCAAAAATATGAAGCCCGGGTGTCCGTTCGGCCAACAGCCAAAAAAGTAACCATTTCAGCACTGACCCAAGACGACCCAACCCGGTCCCTAGCCCATTTCAGGTCTCCTCTAGCAGCCGGCAACCAGCTGTCTACATCCCTCCCCCCCCCCCCCCCCCCGCATTTTTATTTTTTATTTTCATACAAAGCCGGGTTTTCCCGTGTAACATGCCCCTAATGGGTTCGCTGTGAGGGCGTAAAACTTTCATTTTCTCAGGTTTGGGGGAGTCTCGAGCAACCAACCTGACCTCGTGTCTAAAAGGTATACCGGACTCCCCACTTGGAGGTACAGCATTGCTTCTTTGGGAATGGTTGTGGGAGGATCCCAACCTGAGTACTGAGAAGTATTTGTTGTCATCTCTAATTGTCCTCCGGGGTCTGAGCAACCAACCTGATTTTGTGTCTAAATGGTATTCCGGACTCCGCCCTGTGAACTGAACTAACAGGGTTAAAAACAAACGTTCCGCAGTCCCAGGTTACCACACGGCGAGTAAAGTGGCGTCGCTTTACTCTTTTACTTTATTTTTACTCAGGCCCCGAACCCCTGCCCAAATTTTCAGCCATTTTAGGACATAGGATATTTTTTTCAGTAGCGTATTTTTGTTAAGGGTACCTACGGGTCATGCCCACATTTTCAGCCATTTTAGGACTTAGAATATATTTTTAAGTAGTAGGAAAATTACAGGAATAGAGTGAACCAATGTACAGATATACTTTCTGAAAAGAACCTACGCCTTGTATTGAGTTGTTTTCATGATTTGTTTTGATACTGGTTGGTCCGGTGTCAGAATAATGTGCATGACTGGGTGAGACATGAAGCCTGTGCTGCGACTTCTGTCTTGTGTGTGGCGCACGTTAAATGTCAAAGCAGCACCGCCCTGATATGGCCCTTCGTGGTCGGCTGGGCGTTAAGCAAAAAAAAAAAAAAAATTGTTTTGATTCAATATAATTTTGAACTTCACCCGCCTCTTCTTGAGTTTATATTCAGTGTGTCTGTTTGTCCTGTCGTGTGATTGCCATCCTGACAAATGACCTTCAAACACGTATAACATCTAAGACACAGACACAGACAGTTAGAGTTAATGTGAAGCTAAGACCGCTCGGCTTTACATGTGTATGTGTGTGTGTGTGTGTGTTTGTGTGTGTGGGTGTGTGTGTGTGTGTCAGTGTGTGTGTGTGTGTGTGTGACTCTCTCTCTCTCTCTCTGTGACTCTGTCTGTACTGTCTCTCTCTCCCCAGCCCCCCTCTCTCTCCTTCTTTCTCTCTGTCTCTGTCTGTCTGTCTCTGTCTCTCTTTCTGAGGACTGTCTCTGTCTCTCTCTCTGTGGACTGGGTGGCCGAGTGGTAACGCACTTGCGCTCGGAAGCGAGAGGTTGCGAGTTCGACCCTGGGTCAGGGCGTTAGCAATTTTCTCCCCCCTTTCCTAACCTAGGTGGTGGGTTCAAGTGCTAGTCTTTCGGATGAGACAAAAACCGAGGTCCCTTCGTGTACACAACATTGGGGTGTGCACGTTAAAGATCCCACGATTGACAAAAGGGTCTTTCCTGGCAAAATTGTATAGGCATAGATAAAAATGTCCACCAAAATACCCGTGTGACTTGGAATAATAGGCCGTGAAAAGTAGGATATGCGCCGAAATGGCTGCGATCTGCTGGCCGATGTGAATGCGTGATGTATTGTGTAAACAAATTTCATCTCACACGGCATAAATAAATCCCTGCGCCTTGAATATGTGCGCGATATAAATTGCATAAAAAAAATCCCTGCGCTTAGAACTGTACCCACGGAATACGCGCGATATAAGCCACATATTGATTGATTGATTTCTGTGGTTCTCTCTCTCTCTCTCTCTCTCTCTCTCTCTCTCTCTCTCTCTCTCTCTCTCTCTCTCTCTCTCTCTCTCTCTCTCTCTCTCTCTCTCTCTCTCTCTTTCTCGATTATTTGATTGCTTCCAGCAATAATGGCACGACAGCATTATGAACTCGGAGCGTTTTGAATTGTATTCGCTTGTCAAACAGGACATCCGCACATAAATGTATATAGACCATATTGAACTGAGCTGGGTTTTTTACGACTACGTACAGTTTTCGTTCGGTACATTACCCCTAACCCATTAACATTCACAGATTTTGTACCAAGCCTTTTGTTATGTCCTGTATGCAAACAGGAAGTGGAAGATGAGAAACATGTATTGTTTATATGAAAAGGATATTGTGAATATACCGGTTCACATATTAACAGAAAAATTAATGTCAAGAGTGAAGACGTAAACAATGTTGTTTTGTTGTTGTTGTTGTTGTTGTTGTTGTTGTTGTTGTTGTTGTTGTTGTTGTTGTTGTTGTTGTTGTTGTTGTTGTTGTTGTTGTTGTTGTTGTAAACAATGTTATGTCAGTTGATAACGAGGATTCAGTGGTACAGGTGGCAAGGTTTTTGTATCGCGTGTTTCAGAAAAGAACGAGGGTTTTGGTCTAGTTTCCAAATGTGTGGTAAGAAGAACTAGTCAGCGGGACTTTATAATGGTTCCTGATTAGAGAGAGGGAAAGAGAGAGAGAGAGTGAGAGGCAGAGAGAGACAGAAAGAAAGACCGTTGTTGTATATAGCAGTAGTTTGTTCTCATAAAAAGAGCGAGCATGAGACTCAATAATGCACTCCGTGCATAAACTTTTCATATTTGTATGCATAAATAAACGTGGAATAATAGAGCGGGAGTACTGATAGCCAATCATGCATGCTGGTGTTGTACCTACCCATTGTGTTAATAAATGCGATACATGTATATAGATGAAACAGAGAGAGAGAGAGGAGCGAGACAGAGACAGAGACAGAGATAAATACTGAGAGAGAGAGAGAGTATGTGTGTGCGTGTGTGTGTGTGTGTGTGTGTGCGTGTGTGTGTGTGTGTGTGTGTGTGTGTGTGATTGTGTGTGTGTGTGTATGTGTGTTGGTATGTGTGTGAGAGAGAGAGAGAGAGAGAGAGAGAGAGAGAGAGAGAGAGAGAGAGAGAGAGAGAGAGAGAGAGAGAGAGAGAGAGAGAGAGAGAGAGAGAGAGAGCGAGAGACTCGGACTCAGACTCAGACTCAGAACTTTATTACAAAAGGATAACGGTTTTAGGCAAAGCCTATTCTTCCAACCTGTCCTTTATACAACACATAAAGACAGACGCACATAAAAAAATATAAATTCAATGATATAAAATACAGAAATACATTGTATGGAATGCAACACAATGTGCATTTAAGGAATTTCATAAGGAGAACTGAAAAATTACAAAATTACATTGACATAGTTATACCTTTCATTTGGGAATAAAGTTGCTCCGATCAGCTACACATCCGTTATTACTAGTACAAAATGTTTAACAAAATAGCAATCGAATAAGACATTTCATTCACGAATGATGTGTGAACGTGACTCTCTTAAAGGTGGTCGTCTACATTTTTGCTTTTTTTCAATAATCTTATGGTTAGATTTCGATACAAAATTATGTCAAATGATGAATGAACCATGGGGAAAAAAATTATAGAAAAAAAAATATGTAAAAAAAGATTTTATTTTTGGGTAGCGTGACTCACGCTTCCAATATTTTGTTTTCTGTTTGCTGAGAACATGTGCTTTGCCTAAAAATACTGACCAATCAAATTCATGTCACTATGCTTATAGCCACGCCCAAACAAGTGCAGCAACAGTTTGACACTGGAGCGCTGTCCACGCTTTTTTTTAAACGCACGAAATGCACGGGATTTGAGAGGAGTTTTGCGCTTGGCATTTTCCAAATAAGGATATCCTACTATGAGTACTACGCTGGAATACTACAATGAATTTTCAAACGGCTACACTGGCTTCGTCTTTCCTGATCGAAAGGGGGTGTATAGTTGATATTTGTAGATAATAGACTCTGCATTTTAATGGTCAAATGGCGATTTCGGTATAAAAATGTAGACAAGGACCTTTAAACATTTTCACTGAAGTTGCATTTCTTATCTGTTGGGGGAAGGAGTTCCAGAGAAACGCTCCCGAGAAGGCTAAGCTCGATTTGTAGAGGTCTATGCGAGGTATAGGAGGGGTGATTTTTTGGGACCCATATCTTTTTGTGGCATGTTTGAAATGTGATTGCAAATATTTAGGACAGTCGTCATTTAGAATTTTATACATGAACACAGCCTTGTTTAACGTCAACTGATCTTTCAAGGGGAGGAAATTCAGGAGCTTTAGTTTATCATCCGTGGACCTATTCAAATCATGAAAAATAAGTTTTGCAGCTCGGCGATGCAGGGAATTGAGTCTTTTTAAATGAACATCACTGCAGTTTTCCCAAAGTGTCGATGCGAAGTTTATATGAGGCATTATGTGGGCGTAATAGAACATTTTGAGTGCTGCAGAATCTGCGTAATGCCTTAGTTTTGATAACAGGTACACATTTTTTTTATACTAGTTTGCAAATATTACTCAAATGAGTTTGCCATTTCAACTCTTGATCAATGGTAACACCCAACAATCTATGTTCCCTAACTTGCTGCACTTGAGTTGAACCAACTGACAGTTGTAATTGTAAAGGACTTAATTGGTGTTTTTGTCTCGTGGTTATCACCATACTCTTTGTTTTAATCGGTTGAATGATCATTGCATTAGAAACGCACCACTCAGTGATTTCATCCACACGTGACGGATTCCAAAGATTTTTGACTGGTGTGAACAGAAGAGTCATCCGCGAAGAATTCACATCTAACTTTTTCATCGGACACATAAAGGGGTAAATCATTTATATAAATACAGAACAAGATAGGTCCTAATACAGACCCTTGAGGGACACCACTCCTGACAAACTCGTTTGACGAAGTTTTACAGTCAATGGCTACATACTGTTTCCGTTTTGAAAGATACGATTCAAAAAAGGCACAGGCGGAGTCGTCTTTTAAATAGCACTTTAATTTCTTTAGTAGAAGTGAGTGATCTACTAGGTCAAAGGCTTTCTTAAAGTCCAAAAACAACGCTCCCGTTATTTCTGCTTTGTTTATTGCTGAGAGAGAGAGAGAGAGAGAGAGAGAGAGAGAGAGAGAGAGAGAGAGAGAGAGAGAGAGAGAGAGAGAGAGAGAGAGAGAGATTGATTGTCAATAAGTAGAAATATGTGACCTGTGTCAGTGATCCCCCCACCCCACCCCCCACATACAACCCGTTGAAATGAACCTTATGTTTACTTGATTTAATGTCTTCCGTCTAACGTCCCCCCCCTCTCTCTCTCTCTCTCTCTCTCTCTCTCTCTCTCTCTCTCTCTCTCTCTCTCTTTCTCTTTCTCTCTCTCTCTTTCTCTCTCTCTCTTCTCTTTCTCTTTCTCTCTCTCGCTCTCTCTTTCTCTCTCTCTCTCTTTATTCCTCTCTCTCTCTCTCTCTCTCTCTCTCTCTCTCTCTCTCTCTCTCTCTCTCTCTCTCTCGCTCTATCAAAGCCGTTGGAACAACATATCAACAAGTTTATTCTGTCACATTTTAACGAAAATGCTTTATTTCACCCAAATCAGTCCGGGTTCAGAACTCATCATTCATGCCACACAGCACTTGTTTCTTTAGTTGATCAGTGGTTGAGCAAGATCAACGAAGACAAATTATGTGCTGCTCTCTTCGTTGACTTTGCTAAAGCATTTGATGTGATTTATCATGGCCTACTTCTTAGGAAACTCGCGCTGTACGGCCTTAGAAATGATACAATATCGTTAATCAAGTCTTTTGTTTCTGATCGAGTACAAGCTGTGTGCGCCAACGGCTCTATGTCTAGCATGCAGTCGGTAGGTTATGGCATTCCTCAGGGATCTGTACTCGGCCCTCTTCTCTTTACGATTTATATTAATGACCTTCCCCTACACATAAGCAGTAACTGTGAACTCTTCGCTGATGATACCACTATTCACAATTCCCACTCAAACTGATGTGAAGGTATTGTCAAAACAACTTCAAGAAAGTGTTAACGAGCTTTTAGCGTGGACCGAATTAAATCACATGGCTCTTAATCCAGGCAAAACAAAAAGCATGCTTATTACCACCAGACAAAAACGCCAAAACTTAAAATCTAAACTTCCACCTTTAACGATTGATAATCACATTGTTGAAGAAGTTAATAAACACAAAGTTCTAGGTGTTATTCTTGATAACGATTTATCGTGGACTGATCACGTTACGGGAGTTTGTAAAATACTCTCCAAGAGGCTTTACTTGTTGTCCAGAATAAAACACTTCTTGAACAGGCATGGCAGGCAACTTTTCTTTAACGCTCACATTCAATCGATCATTGATTATGCGTCAACACTATGGGATTGTGCGAGTGCAAACACTCTGAAACCTTTATTTAGTATACATAAAAGAGCAATCAAAGTTATTTTTATTACA
>NC_090250.1:28162993-28180493 GCF_037325665.1 Littorina saxatilis | reverse complement strand
TTATACGCGGTGACGCTGTATCCGGTTCATCGGTTATAACGTCACTTTTACGCGCGGGTGATGTTATATCCGGAGTCCAAGAGTTATGTCCCTTTCTAAAGTACTGACTGTTTTAATAAAACTATGTGCAGAAATGGAAAGCGCAACATTAGTGTTGTTTAAAAATCACAACAACATATTGTTGTAAGTTTTAAACTAACTTATTACAATAATCTTTAATTCACTTCCTCATATATAGAATTGTGGACTATTCTCTTCTTTGCGTATTTCCAAAACCTGGCTAGACCATGAATACGTAGAGGTTACATGCCGAGTCTCAGTACTGATTATCAAAAATAATGGTCGAAGTTAGCGGATCATGAAAAATGCGAGCTTTAGCGAGCTTTTTCATGACCGCGAACTGAGACCATTATTTTTTATATCACTGAGACGAGGTGTGTAACCTCTTTATTCCTCCTTTCTTCAGTTATTCAAAGAAAAGAGGAGTTTTTTTGCGAAAGTTTGATCGAATCCTATTCTCTCAACCAGTCAACCTGCGCAGGCGATCGATTAATGCGCGGTTGTATAGTTCCGTGCAAATCATTCCATTTTGTTAACACTTCTTGTCAGTTTTCCTATTTTGGGCTAAAATCAAGTACACAGATATGCTGTTATTCTGCTGTGGCAGCAAAGGCAGATATTGTGTGTTCTGTATATGTTTTGGTATCGCTTAGGATAATGTTTTTTCGTCAAATGGGACTAGCAGACGAACTTTTGCAACCGTGTTCCAACGTTAAAAACTGTATGAAGTTCAGTTTTCTGGGGAAAATAGTGTATGAAACCCCTTTATGTTGTTTAAATTGATGAGATGTGTGCATTTGGTTGCGTGTGAACTGTTTATTAAATGAAATATTGTTGAAAACTGACCGTCGGATTGCAGTCTGTTGTCGAAGGAACTGAGTGAAAAGAAGGGGAACTACTCTTGTCGCTAGACAAAGTATGAGTTACTTGCCTTGGGAAATTGCTTGTGATGAACGGCTTGAGCACGGCAGATGAGATTCAGAAAACAACCGAACTCATGGATTTTATATGGAGATTCGTGTGTTCAGGCCTGTAGTTGTTAATTTAAATGCGGTATGTTTGTATCGTTTGCTCCAGAAATGTATACTTCGTACATTAGAGCGTTCGGAACTTTTCAGTCGCAAAAAGTAGTACCGAAACAGAACAACCCCTCAACCCATTGCACTATCGAGGATTCAGGCTGTTGCTGGGTCGTTATTTGTTTGGTTGCTGGGTCATTATCGAAAAATAACTACCCCTACAAGTTTACAGAGGTAAAGAAGCAGAGGGGGGAATAAAAAATTGTATACACAAAATGTTCCCCGATATTCGGCAATCGTATCAACGTACAGTATTGTAGGCTACATGCTGAGTCTGAGACAGGTTGCTAGTGTGGGAGTGTCAAGCTCCGTCGGGTTCCGTCGACAATCATGGCTTAGTCTTTAATTATAGTGTCCGACGTTATTAGCTTTAAGGACACACACACACACACACACACACACACACACATGGCTGTCGTTCATTCATATTCTGCTAGTCTTGACCTGTCCTTGATGTCCGAAGAAATAAAAATGACGAGAACTTCATGGGTCCTTATACGTAATTACTGTCTATTTGACTTGTATATTATTATTAACGAAGAAGTTTCTCGTCAACAGCAAAGTGGCTGCCCACCTTTACGCACAATCGTTCTGGTAGTAACAACTTTGGGTTCATAGTTACCCCCTTTCCCCCATCCACCGTCTCCACCACATTTAGTGAGCGGGACGTTATACTCGTTAGACTACTACTGTATTATTATTATCATTATAACGTCACTTGATATAACGTCCATGGCTTTCCAAGTAGAGTCATAATAGTGCTTTAAAAGTGCAGTATCACTTTTCTCAATTTGTCGGTTCACTGCACTTAGTGTTTTGCACAAAAAAGTCATTAAAATAAAGAAATAGCACCACAAGCGGCTTTTTGCAATATTATTATTATTAAGCTCTCTCTCAGTCTCTCTCTCTCTCTCTCTCTCTCTCTCTCTCTCTCTCTCTCCTCTCTCTCTCTCTCTCTCTTTTTTTTGGCTGGGGGGGGGGGGGGGGGGGGGGGGGGGGGGATAAAGCTCCCAAAGCCCCCCCCCCTCTCGTCCGGCCCTGATGCTCGATATGAAACTTAAAAAAAAAAATTGTACAAGACAGGAACTCACAAAACGCAACATTTTTCTTTTAATTAAAAACCTAGAACACTGAGGAACCTAAGTAAGGAACTCACAAAGCGAAATGAAATGAAACATTTTTCATTACTGACTAAAAACATAGAACAGGAACTCACAAAACGAAATGAAATAAAACATTTTTCTTTCGATTAAAAACCTCGAACAGGAACTCACAAAACGCATGCAGCAAAAATGATTATGCCTTGAACCTAGTTTTCCTTGGGCCTCTAACAATGGGAAAACGGAAAAACTTGAATACCGTTAACACACAAAACTTGTGACACGTGTAGGGTAAATGAACATGCCTTGACAGTCGTTCACCATGCAAACTGCTGCATATGGGGATTGATATGACGTTATAACCGACATGGATGAGTGACGTTATAACTGGGTGACGTTATATCCGGTGACGTTATATCCGAGGTTAAAATAGTCTTGGAAAGAAGGAATTGAGCCGGGACCGGTGTTTGGGTGACGATATAACGGGGTGACGTTATATCCGGCGACGTTATAAACGAAGTAGACTGTAGTTATCAAAACCATCATCACTCTTTATAGAACACAACAAACAAGTCTGTGGTGGCATGCATGCACATTGCCTAAACAGGACAGACGCTTACTCGTCTGCAATGTACGCTTAGTTGTCTGCAGTCGTCGCTCAAACTTCTAAAAAAACAAAAGGAGCGCCGTACTATTTGGCAGCTCGGTTATCCCACGGAGAAAAACCAAACAAATTCCCATGAGAGCAACCTCACAGGTCTATAAAGTTACCACTGCTTCCTATTGGTGAGTTTCACTTAATTTCTTTTTCAAGTAGACATCAATAGATTCATGTCAAATGTGGACAACATCATCAAAAAACATCACACTTTTCAGAAATTGAATTTGTTAGCATTCACCGTGGATTGAATATATGAAAGCAATTTTCATATAAAACATACTAAAGATCTTGCCGAAAACAACCTCGCATGCTAAACTGTATGTAGGTTAAAGTTCATATTTGGTCATTATGCTTTCAGGGATTACTCCTGTAGTGTGTATTGGGTTTAAAAGTCCTAATGTAGTATTATAATACAGTATGCCTGTTGTTAGTTGTTTAATTTGTTGCCCCACAGTCTATGTTACATCTTCTTTCTGTTTTAGATCTATACGCTTTTATGTGAGTTCTGTTCTATTGTCAGACTTTTTATGTGTAACTATGTGTCTATTACTTATCTTACGTGTTTTTTCATCTATTTAAAATTGTCTAGGTTATCTTGTATAACTATAAGTGGTCGTTGTCTATGAATTGTTTTTAATGCTTGTATGTTATTTCTTACGAGAAAACTTTTTATATGTAAAATGTTAAATTTTAATGTCTAATGTAAAGCGCCATGAGACTGCCATTCGGCGGTGAACAGCGCTATAAAAGAATGTTTTATTATTATTATTATTAGTGTGTTCTATAACCGGCACGGTTGGCCTAGTGGTAAGGCGTCCGCCCCGTGATCGGGAGGTCGTGGGTTCGAACCCCGGCCGGATCATACCTAAGACTTTAAAATTTTCAATCTAGTGGCTGCTCCGCCTGGCGTCTGGCATTATGGGGTTAGTGCTAGGACTGGTTGGTCCGGTGTCAGAATAATGTGACTGGGTGAGACATGAAGCCTGTGCTGCGACTTCTGTCTTGTGTGTGGCGCACGTTAAATGTCAAAGCAGCACCGCCCTGATATGGCCCTTCGTGGTCGGCTGGGCGTTAAGCAAAACAAACACACAAACAAGTGTGTTCTACCGAATACTTCCTATACCTCACACAACTTGGCAGATTTCTGACGCGCCAAATATTTGGTATTTTAGGCACCATTTTTTACCTGCTTGAATCCCCAACATTGTCGAACAGTGAATGACAGCTACGTTATGATAGAACACACCAAAAATACTGATACTACAAGTTAGTGTGCAAAATTTGGTGAAACTTGCTTGCAAAACAAAAACGGTTATGATGGAGAGAAAAACAGGCGCACATTGTGATTTTTGGCAAAGTATGCAAAATGATGGCCAACAAAAGTCATTGTTGGTATACCCCTAACTCATTTCAATCACTTATTGCAAGCAAACGGCTTTTCACAGGCTACAGAATCAAACTGCATTTGAAAGATAAATGATTCAGCATTTTAAATGTCATAATCACATTGGGTAACCCAAAACATCTATTGTTGGCAGATCATGAACAATTGCGGCCAAAAAGGTCATTGTTGGCATACCCCTCACTCATTTCAATTGCTTATTGCAAGAAAATGTCTAATCACAGGCTTACAATTCAAACTGCATTGAAAAGATAAATGATTTTAAATATTATTATCACATTACTTTAGATAACCAAATAAAATCAAGTTTTGGTCAAAATCTAGCTAGCAGTGCTACCTTAAATTTCCTTATGAATACAGTGAAGGCATTATGACATTGTGTTACCATAAGGTAAACGAAAAGAAGCACAATTACTGAAAGCGTACTCATAAAAAGATAAAGTCACAAGTATTAAATGTTATATGTATTTTCAAGGCTAAGTTTGATATCAGGACAACGTTGCATAAACAAACACCATAGACATAGACATAAAACACTTTATTATCGCTAGAGAATTTTGTGTGTGATGTGTATACGACAACAAACGTAAAACATGACGTAGAACAACATCAAACATTGAGATACAGTAACAGTATTAATATAAACAATTCTAGATGTATAAAACAGTCCAGACTATTGTTCATAAGCCAGAGACATGAGTTTACAAGGAATGGAAATCAAACATTCTCATAATAAAAAGGAGAAGTTGCTCAGACGCTAGGCAGTTCTGAGCATTAAAGTTGTTTTTCCACACCAGTGTATTCCTCTGAGCTCTTTGCAATACAGAAACCTGCGTTGAATCTTAAAAAAAACCTGTTTTTGTTAAAGACAAAATCCTAAGCTCCCAATAAACGCAGTTGTCCTTGCATTCACAGTCTTGAGGTTTTTGCTTCAGAGGGGTGAGAGTTCTCCTCCGGTGCCAACGAATCCTTGTTCCTCAAATCCGAATTGATGCTGGAACTGTTGTTGGACGGTCCAGTTGAAGCAGACTGGCAGCTGCTATATTGCACGTGCTGTGTTATCTTGTCGTTTTGACTAGAGCTCGGCAGCGAGATGACATGCTGAGAGGCAGCGGGTTTCTTACAACCGGAGCAGTGCTGACGCCACAGGTTGTAGACTCTCTTGTTGAGCAGCAGCGTGGTGGCCAGCAGCAGACCCTGAAATCCCAGCAAGACCACCGCGACGTACTCCAGCCAGGGCCGCGTGCCGGGGACAGCCAGCATGAACAGCGACAACCAGCACGCCCCAGTGATCACCGACAGCCGGAAACAAGCCACGAGGCTCACGTCGTCCTTCTTAGTGCTGCTTAGATGAGGTCGTCTGCGGATGTGGACGACGGTAATGATGAAGAGGACGACGTTGAGAGTCACAGCCAGGCCCAGGGGCAGGCCGAAGCCCAGGTGTCGAGACAGGCTCCTGTGGATGAAGCAGAGATGCTCGGCTGGGTAGCCCGGGTCTCCGTGGATGAGATGGTTGCTCAGGACGGTCGCACCGATGACAGCTGCTGACAGAGAGAAGGAGGATACAAGAGACACGCCCAGCAGCTTCCTTGAGCTCAGGGCCAGCCTGGTTCTGATCGGGAACATGATGGAGAAGAAGAGCTGCAGGGTGCAGACGGTCATCATGAAGACGGCAGAGAGCCAGAAGAAGTGGATGAGCAGCGCCAGCACCAGACACAGCTGACGGATCTCGTACTGCTCCAGACCAAACTCATGCAGCGCCTGAGCCAGGAAGAGCAGACAGGTCATGGCGAGCGTGGACAGACCCGTGCCCGCTCTTAGCGGGGGTAGAGCCAGATAGGTCACCATCACACACAGCAAGCTGACCAGCGAAATGCACGTGCACACGATGGATACCACGCCCACTGATGTCCACGTGTCCTCAAAGTCAACACGCGGTGCTGTCGTGCCCGGTTGAGCTGGACTGATCGCACACACATCGGGAAGGAGAATCTTATGGAAGTCTTCAACACAAAGGAGATAGAAAGTTCTTTGTCCTTCGCGAGTAACGTCAAAAGTAATGTTACTCTCAACGAGCTCCATCTGGGCGAGTCTAACGCTGAAGTTTCTGAACTCCTCCTGTGTAAGATTAACGCGAGGACAAAAGGCGGTGTTGTGTAGTGTGGAAAAGCTCAACTTGTTCACCCCCAGTAACGGGACGCTATTTCCTTCGAAACCAGTCGGCTTCAAAGCCACCGACTCGTTTTTTGTGGGGCAGCTGTCTGGAATGACGCTGGGCCAATCAGAGTCGCCGTTACAGCCTGGCGCTGGAGTGATCACCGTTACGTTAGCAGGACGCAATTTGGATCTGTCCGAGGCGTAAGCTTTCAACGCCCCGGTGAGAGAGTCAGCCATTTCTCTGAGAAGCATGAACTGGGTGCTGTGTATTTCCGTGGTAACGTCCACGGTGAGACTTCTGTTGTCCTCACAAGCAAGCTGGGGGAACGTTCCTGTGTTTTTTACGGTCATGTTTGACAGACTTATCTGTGGATGAAGAAGAACCAAGGCGTAAACAAACATTTTCTGACGAACGTACACACACACACACACACACACACACACACACACACACACACACACACACACTGACACACACACTGACACACACACAGTATATATATAACTAGTTATTTCTAATACGTTGACTGTTAGTACGTGATAACAGACATCTCGAGGCAATGTATATGAACAGAAGCCAACAGGCGAATATTGCTATAATTTTCGGGACATGTCTTTTATCATTGCTAACAGTCAGCATATTAGAAATAATGGTTTTATTACCAGCTAATTTCAACCAAAATCAGTATCAAAGGGAACTTGCGAATAGGTTGGAATGATCAGACAAAATGGAGACGGAATTGAACCCAGGCTGACGTGACCTCATCCACATGACCTCGTACAGCCAATCACTTACCTGACCTCATGAATATGAACAGCTTAAAAGTTTTCACACAACAATCTCAAAGCAGGTACGTTGCACGTGCCTTTCGCTTCGCTTTTCTTGACCAAGAGAAAGGTAAACATCCAGAATCAACATCAGACTGTAAGGATAGGGGATCCGGGACAGTATAAGGAAGAAATAACAAGCAGCGCCGGAATATCAATGGGTTTTGATCCACTGGCGTCGATTTTAAAATTTCGTGATCGATATCTGCTGTTTACACTCAACCTACCGTGTCCTATATGTTACTAAAACCCTGACCATAAGTGGTAAAAACACACACTGAGACAAAATTTGAGAAGGAATCATTCAGAAAGACAGGACACATCTATATTAACCTTCGCCGGTGGTCGTGGGTCCGTGTTGACCCAGAAGGGTGCTTAATTGCAAAGATCTCTTAAACTAGTTGGACATTTTTAATGAGCTTTTAAGAATGCCTCAGGCACCTAAAAAGCTCTTATGTCCTAAAAGTTCATTAAATTTCAGCGAGAAGTAATTAAAAAAACAAAGGTCAAATTTAGACTACACACGGAAGACATTGTTGGGCCGTGCGGACCCATGTTTCTCAAAGAAGGATCCATACAATAACAATGTGGGTCCACACGGCCCCACGACGTCACCAGAAGGGTATGCACGTATTTCCTTTTTTGAGAAGCTTTAGTCCGCACGGTAATAAATAAATTAATAATTTAATTTAATTACTTCTCGCGGAAATGTAACCACGGCGTCTACGGAAGGGGATGCACGTTTTTGCTTCTTTGGAAAGCATGGGTCTACGGAAGGGTATCCATATTTTTCCTTCTTTGAGAAGCATGGGTCCGCACTGCCCCACGATGTCTTCCGTGTGTAGTCGATAACCCGGTCGGGCGAAGGTTAAATACAAACATTCTTTTTATCCTATTCATCCAAAATAAAGTGCACTTACATTTTCCAGACTCATCGCAAAATCTATATAGTCGACGGAATCAAATGGCGTTCGTGACGTCAACTGAAAACGGGAGCAAACTCTGAAGCCAAAGTAATTTGTGGCAGCGAAGACCTGTGTGCAGTTGTCTCCCTCAGGGCGTAAACCCTCCGCACAGCTTTGCGGTCGGCATTGGCACTGGACAAAAATAGAAATTTGGCTAACATTTGTTTGTATCTCTCAGCGCTGTGTGTTTGTGTGTATGTGTGTGTGTGCGCGTGTGTGTGTGCGTGCGTGTGTGCGTGCGTGTGTGTGTGTGTGTGTGTGTGTGTGTGTGTACGTGTGTGTGCGTGCGTGTGCGTGTGTGTGTGCGTGTGCGTGTGTGTGTGTGATACATGCTGGTTATGTGCGAAAGACAGAGAGAGAGAGAGAGAGAGAGAGAGAGAGAGAGAGAGAGAGAGAGAGAGAGAGAGAGAGAGAGAGAGAGAAACAGACAGAGACAGAGAGAGAGAGAGACAGAGAGAAACAGAGACAGAGAGAGACAAACACACACACACACACACACACACACACACACACACACACACACACTCACACACACACACGCGCGCGCGCGACAGACAGACAGATTAATTAACTGACCGGAAGAACGTAACAACAATCGAAAGTTCATCAGTCATAATTCATAATATTTTGCAGTTAAATTTATTTAACTTGACATTAATTATATACCCTTTTACCTGCCAACCATTATTTTATTTTCGTGCCGCAACGAATTTACAAGGGAGGCAATCTTAAGAAAAACCATACAAAGCCAAGAATTGAAAGTAACTCACGTCTAAGGGATCGAGCGTCGTTCCTGTCTCACACTGTCTTCTTTCATTGGGAAGACTTCGCGCCATTCCTTCCCCTGCGGCAGAAGTGGAGCTGGGATCCTGAGAATCCAGATCCAACAAGGCGTAAAAACTAGCTCGCGCTGGGTTTACTGGTCTCTGGCCCTGATTCAGCCAATATAGCGCGTCTTCAAAGTTGAAATCGTCGTTGCACAGGTAACAGAAAGCGTTCTTGTAATTCCTGTCTACGACGGATGTGAAGCTTGCGCATGCGCGTTCTATTTTGGCGTCGTAGTCGCGCCACTTGCCCGTCCTGTTGCAAGAGGAGATAACCGGTTTGTTGACGTACTCGCATCGGCGTGGATTGTCGGCGGCCGTTGTCGCAGTGAAACGAACGTCACAGTCTGTGGTATTGAGGGCGAGGAAATATGCCTCTGAAATGAGCATGAAACATATATGTTACACATTTGTAAAACAAAAGAAAACGGTACTCACCAACACAAAGACAGCACAAAGACAAGGTCGAATTTTCGGCTTCTTCTGGACGACACAGGAAAACAAAAGCAAAAGCAAAAACAAAAGCAGCACATAACCTACAAGTCGCGTGAGGCGAAATTACTACATTTAGTCAAGCTATGGAACTCGGCACAGAATGAAATTGAACGCACTGCATTTTTTCGCCAAGACCGTCTCCCGCTCGTGGAAAAGGCAGTGAAGCGCGCTAGTAGCGGCGCTGAACAGGATAGCACGCTTTTCTGTATCTTTATTCGTTTTTACCTTTCTGAGCTTGTTTTTAATCCTAACATAACACATCTATATGTTTTTGAAATCAGGAACCGACAAGGAGTAAGATGTAATTGTTTTTACATCGATAGTCGAAATTTAATGTTAATCATAATTTTCATATTTCTAATTTTCAGAGCTTGTCTTTAATCCAAATATAACATATTTATATGTTTTTGGAATCAGAAAATAATTAGAAATAAGATAAAATTATTTTTGGATCGATTTAAAAAAAAAATTTAATTACGATTTTCAGATTTTTAATGACTAAACTCATTAATTAATTGTTAAGCCTCCAAGCTGAAATGCAATATCAACGTCCGGCCTTCGTCGAATATAGCGTAACTAAAATGTTAATCAATTTGGTTGCAAAATGAGAGCGTGACAGTGCCGCCTCACATTTCACTAAAGGCCGGCTATGACGTCATCAAAGACATTTATCGAAAACAAAAATTTGACCTGGGGATATTATATCTGGAAGAATGTTTATGTAAAGTTTCATGAAGATCGGCCTTGTAGTTTCCTTTGCATCGATCTACACACACACACACACACACACACACACACACACACACACACACACACACACACACACACATACACACACACACACACACACACACACACACAGTGCACACAGTGCACACACACACACACTCACACATACACACACACACACACACACACACACACACACACACACACACACACACACACACACACACACACACACATACACCACGACCCTCGTCTCGATTCCCTGTCTATGTTAAAACATTTAGTCAAAACTTGACTAAATGTAAAAAGGTGTTACAATTACAGGGGTTACAAAGTGGTTTTGTTTCTGCAACAACAGTCATGTTTCAGTCTGGCTTTGTCGTCACACATTGAAAATGTTACTACAAGTACGCGAGAAGGGTGAGAGTTCGTGATCCAGGAAAATATTTACTAAATTGAAAAAAAGAAAAATAAGAAAATGAAAGAAAGACAATAATTAATGGCAGACAAGCTTTGTAAGATGAATGTTCCAGCTTCCACCATTCTCTGGATCATGGACTATTTGACGAAGAGGCCTCAGTTTGTGAAAATGGGAGATAACCTAGTGTCTGACACTGTGTGCACGAACACAGGCGCCCCACAGGGAACAGTTCTCTCTCCTTTTCTTTTTTCTTTGTATACAGCTGATTTTAGTAGTTCTGGCGACTCATGCCCCATGGCAAAGTTTGCCGATGACACTGGACTGGTTGGACTAATGACTGACGATGACGACTCTGACTACAGGCGGGAGGTACATAAGTTTGTTGGTTGGTGTGATGATAATTATTTAGAACTTAATGTAGGCAAGACCAAGGAAATGATTATGGACAATAGGAGGAAGGAATATGTACATGGGGATATAGTGATTAAGGGGGAGGTTGTAGAGAAAGTAGAGCAGTATAAGTATTTGGGAATAATCATAGATAATAAGTTGACATGGAAGCCCAATACTGATGCTATTGTGAAGAAGCTCCACTCCCGCCTGTACTTTTTGAGAAAACTCAGATCTTTTAATGTTAGACAAGAGATTCTCCAGATGTTTTATACTTCAACCTGCAATAGTGTGCTGTACTTTGGATCCGTGTGTTGGAGTGGCAGCATCAGCAAGCAGGACAGGGATAGATTAGAGAAGTTCATTAAGAAAGCAGGTGGGGTAGTTGGGAGGAAGCAGGACACTTTTGCATCAACGCAGGAACGACGACTGACTGACAGGCTACAGAAGATTTTGACCGATGACACCCACCCACTCAGACCTGAACTTGACAGCAGACGGATGGACATGTACAGAAGCTTAAGATTTAGACAGCCATACACAAGAACCACACGCTACAGAAACTCATTCATTCCATCTGCAATTCACATCTTCAACTCTCAGGTGGGGCGCTATAGTTGCTGGTGCTGTCGCTCTGACAACGGCATAATTTTTACATCCTTTTATCAGTTGTTTTTCTCTGTTGTTAGTTATATTGATTTATAGGATACAAATGTGATAAGATAATGCGGTTAAAATGTGATAAGGTGATAATGTGATATAATTTGTATAACGGGCAATGCATTGCTTCTATTTTTAGGCTTATTTTAGTAAGTGTGTGGGTACAATGTTTGCGTGTAACGATATGATGTGAATATGCGATGTGAATGTTACTACATGCATGGTTGATTGATTGATTGGTTGATTGATTTTACAGACACACAGTCAAGCTTGTAATTTCTCTTTTAGAGATGAATAAAGATTATTGTATTGTATTGTATTGTAATTATGCTCACCTGACGAAGAGGTGACAGAGTGCAGGAGGTTAGCATCGCACGTGACAGCCGTCGTCCAATCAGTGAGATTGTCTGTGTGTTCTCCGTGACACTGGGCGCAGAACTTGTTCCGGTACACCAGCCCGTGACTCGACGTCAAGGGTCTGTGATAGTCCTAGTGTTCGGACATCTCTCTGTTCTCGCACTTCGACTCCAGCGATCCTGCCGTCTCTTCCGCGGCCGTGAACTCCGGTAATGGCCCCCCCTTCTTCATCTGACTGGAGTTTGTCCTGCTGCTCGAATCGGTCCTCGGGCAGTAATTGATCATAGGAAAAAAGTTGTAGTCGGCTTCTTCAATATCTGGTCTCATGTGAGATATCTCACAAGTGTACAAGTCTCTGTCTTCAGTCATCGCCTTCATTTCTTGGCGCGTCAGAGTGAAGTTTAGCAGCTCTAGCTGGATGGTGTCCAACAGCTGCACGTCAGGACAACAGTCGTCATAGATGAGGCACAGGTGGTCACAGGCACATGAACTACAGGCTCGAGCTTTCAATGGCCTGGCGCCTGTGTGAGAGAAATTGCAGCTCGTTCCGCACAACTCTGTGTGCAGTGCTACCACCTGGTGTTCAAAGTCTGGAAAGACGTCGGCTACCCTATCGAAAAACGACGGCACGGCGGAAGGTCCCTGTGTTGACATTTGCAGATTATGTCGTTTGACCAAAAGTAACACAAGAAAAACGTATATCAGACACAGCGAACCAATACTCCTTTTGCTCATTTTGGATTTTTTTCTCAGAGAAGGCGAGGAAATAACACCAAGTGATTATCCGACCGTAACTGGTGGCGTGTGATTGCGAGGTGCGCTATATAAACCGCAAACGTCCCTAAAGGCCCGGTCACACAGCCCAAAAGTCGCGTAAACGCACGAATCACGCATAAAATTTGGTTGTGCGTGCTTGTCGGTCGAGAATTTGACCATTTTCGCTGATTTACGCGATGAAAATCACCGATGAATTGCGCAAGAACTACGGAAAGATCACGCAAAAATCACTAACAAACCACACACTACGCGCATAGGCACCCAAAGGTCCACGGAAAACCACGTATAATCTGCGCACTATCACTAATGAACTGCGTATGAATCGCGCATGATTCGCGCATGAACTGCGCAAGGAATGCGCGGCAGCGCGCACGTCCGTTCCGCGCATATATAAACTGATGCAACCGCGGCGCCTTGGCATTCCCGTTTCAACAGTCGCAGGCAGCACATTGTTCCAAGTTCTTCAAGTTCTCATTCTTCATCCGTTTCAGGGCCACTCATAGTTCTGACCATTAACACTAGGACATCTCTCCTCTGGGGGTTCATGCTGGACTGAGAGAAACTTGACGTTCGGGTGCGATGTGCACCCCTCGGCAGCAGGAATTGGCCTGACGGGAGATGATAAAATAGCCGCTTTTATATAGCGCCAATCATACGTGAGTTGTTAGTGATACATCAGTGATTCATCAGTATTTCATAAGTATTACATGCGCTTATTTACGTGTTCGTTTAGAGATACATACGCCAATCGAAACAAATTCAGTGATTTTCAGTGATACGTATGTGTTACAAACGCGAAACATGCGTCATATGTCTGCTAATCGTCAGTGGAAAGTCGTCGATGAACGCGATAGCGGCAACATTTTCGCGAACGATCACTGATATTCCACGCATATTTCGCGCATTGTTCACGTAAGAACTACGCAAACTACGCAGAAATTACGTAAAACAGCGCAATACTGCGTAAACTCATACGCGAAGCAAAGTTTTGAGCTGCTCAAAACCTGGAATCGCGTAAAGAGGAGAGGACAACTACGGAGGTTCCACATCAGACAAACTGATGAAATGCGCAAATCGCGCATGTATCGCGTAAGGATCGAATTTCGTGCGTGATTCATGCGTTTACGCGACTTTCGGGCTGTGTGACCGGGCCTTAAACAAGGTCAGCAACTGTCACTACAAAGCAGACGAGCAATATAATATCCCCCCAAGGTCCCGTGAGTGTATCCAACCGGACACAGGAGGGTGAATGAGAAATGCCCTTCTATCTCTGTTTGACGTAAACACACCGTTGTATAGCTTTTACCCAAATTGCACTTGCAAATAGCTCTTAATTGTTTTTACCGTGAGTGACATATAATCTCCGTGGGCGCGGAAACAGCGGGTCAACTGTTGATATTGGTCTGATAGCAGGACTGGCCTACGTTTTGTTTTGTGAAATGAGGAGAGCTGCTGTGATACCTCCTAAATAAGTTATTGAACACCAGCCTCAACATTTCCTAATTCTGTTAGAGGTGCGTTGGAGCGACACCCATAAACAACAACTACGAGCACTTAAACGTATCTGATATTTGATTTTTTTTTCTTCTTCTAATGGTGTCTCTGACGATGTGGAAGAGTTGCTTTCCCTTGTTTCCATAGAAGCACTGAGGTAAAGCTACAACATCAGGAAAAACAAGGGGACGCAACTCTTCCACAACACATGAAAACCCGACAGTATATTACTTTTTTGGAAATCGTCTGTTGCCAAGCAGAGCACTGCGACTATTACAGTCACTTTTCATTAGGCGTAAAAAAAAGAAAAAAAAGAAAAAAAGTGTCTGGTTCCCCAACATGCCCTATAGTTTTGCTTTTGACCTTAAACTGATAGGGATTTTAGACCCTTAATAAAGGGAACACTTAATTATGGTAAATTTGCAATGTTTTTTTCATTTTTTTTCATTTTCATTTTTTCATTACTTTATTGTCCCATCGCTGGGAAATTCGGGTCGCTTCCTCCCAGTGGAAAGCTAGCAGCAACGGAGTCGCGCTACCCAGGTGTCTGCGTGTTTAGGTGTATTCAGCCACCTGCACTTATGGCAGAATGACCAAGGTCTTTTACGTGCCATTGTGATGACACGGGGGTGGGACATGGCTTCCGTCTCTGGGTCTGCACATAAAGTTGACCCGTGTCCGTCCCGGCCCGAATTCGAACCTGCGACCTCTCGATCACAAGTCCAGTGCTCTACCAACTTGTTGTTCCTATTCCTACTATCCATAGCAAAGACACATATTTATACCCATAGTGCCATAATTATGTATGTTTTGAGACTAGATATATTGCCAGTATACTGTATATATATACAACAGTGTGACCACCGCATATCCCACCCATCTCACTTCCCAGGTATATCTGTGTGTATTCTTTTGTATGTGTGAAGTATTTTTGTTTGTTTTTAAAGAAAAAGAAAAAAAGCAGGTAACAAAAGGTAAGCTATATTTCTCCCACGCCTAAGGGACACAACTGGCACGAATTGCGATCAGTGAAAAGCCTATGCAGAAACGAACAATCATTTGAATACGTTGAATACCGCGCCTGGTTGGTTAAGGGTGGAGATTTGTCCGATCTTTCAGGTCAACTTATTTGCAGATCAGCTAGTACGTACCTTATCCCCCTTCGTGTGTACATGCAAGCACAAGACCAAGTGCGCACGGAAAAGATCCCGTAACCTATGTCAGAGTTAGGTGGGTTATAGAAACACACAATCACCCAGCATGTTTTCCTCGAAAGCAGCGTATGACTGCCTGAATTGCGGGGTTAAAACGGTCATACACGAACAAGACGTGGGAGTTTTCGCCCATGAACAAAGCAGAGGAATAATTGATAAAAAATAAAAAATAAAAGTGTACTGGTCTGCCTAACCAAAAACAAGCAATTTTGTCATCATTTTCACGAGTTTTCATTCACAAGCACCTGGGAAATAAATCTCATGTTCCCCAAGCAATAAATCCCCGGTTACCATAGTTGCAGGAAGCAGGTTCAGAGACTGTAGAGTACACAGTCTGTGTACTCTACAGTCTCTGCCCCAACCCTGTATAACACAGATTATGAAAAAAATATAAAAAAATAAAACGATTAACTAATATTTAATAATCGTACAGACAGTCAAATATCCTCCACGAATCTGTCTTCATTTTTGATGTACCTTATCTGGTTCATATGTTACGACAATTTGAAAAGGACGAAAAATCACTTGCAACAGTGGGCGCGAATGAGTTGAGTTTCTTTCGCCGGGTTCTGTACTAATAGTTTTTCACGTATGTGTTTTGCGCGCGCGTGAGTGCTTATGTTGATAATGTATTGTTGTGCAATTTGTTTTATGTAGTGCGTGCGTGTGCCCGTGCGTGTGTTTGTGATAATGTTTTATGGAGCAATGTGTTATTCATTGATATGTGTGTAATTGCACATTAACTAATGTTATGTTGTCGTAGTATTTTGATTGAACAGCGCTTTGAGCAGGGTTAAACCGTGGATACATGCGCTATATAACTATTATGCATTATTATTATTATTATTATCATTATTATTATTATTATTATTATTATTATTATTATTATTATTATTATTATTATTATTATTATTATTATTATTATTATTATTATTAATCTCTGTACAATTTCCAATCAATTTCAAACTTTTCATTATAAAAGGTCTCTGTCCGTACGGCTGTCACATTTTTGACTGCATATATAAGTCCGGTGTTGATCGGCCGATTTGGTTGACATTTGGCATGACAGTACATATGCGATATGCCAATGTGATGGCATATCTGTGGTAACAAGCAAATACTGATGCTGATGATAACGATGATGATTTGCAATGTCACCTGATAAATGAAACAATGCAGAGAAGCAAACAGTACGAACATTTGACATTTTTAGCATAAAAGCTACGAAGTGGAAAAGAACTGTTACTGCAACTGTACTACTACTGTAAATAATTTAATACATGCACAATATACAGATGGATGTGTGTGTGTGTGTGCGCGCGCGCGCGCGCGCGCGTGTGTGTGTGTGTGTGTGTGTGTGTGTGTGTGTGTGTGTGTGTGTGTGTGTGTGTGTGTGTGTGTGTGTGTGTGTGTGTGTGTGTGTGTGTGTGTGTGAGAGTGTGTGCTAGATTCACATCCTTTTGGGAAGTTTATTTGTATTCAGCGAGATTGTTGGTTATATAAGAATCGTATTTGTCAGTAAATTGATCTTACTGTTTTAGTCTTCCGTTTGTATTCATGTTTATGCGCCACCAATGCTATTTATCAGATTGAAATAATAAAGTTAATGTGATTTTATTTGATTTGTTTATTAGTTCCATGTGAATTAAATCTCTCAGATGGCTATCCAAGTCGTTTACATGACTGTGCCTTTAAAATGAGATCAGTGGATCAGGTGCTATTGCTTCATAGCAGCTATACGGACAAAGGATAACAAATGTATAATTATATAATTTCGTTGAAGCCTTGCGCAAGAGTGTGTGTTGAAAAACCCAAGGCTTGATGTTGACATACAGTGACGCTACCCGGTGTCACTGGCAAATCGGTGTAAGAGTTCACTGTTACCCC
>NC_090250.1:28145493-28150493 GCF_037325665.1 Littorina saxatilis | reverse complement strand
GAGAGAGAAGGTGCGTGTGCGTTTAAGTGTCAATCAGTCTGCGCGCGCGTGTGTGTGCGTGCGTGTGTGTGTGTGTATGTGTGTGTGTGTGTGTGTGTGTATGTGTGTGTGTGTGTGTGGGTGGGTGTGTGAGTATGTGTATGTGTGTAATTTATATATATATATGTGTGTGTGTGTGTGTGTGTGTGTGTGTGTGTGTGTGTGTGTGTGTGTGTGTGTGTGTGTCTGTCTGTGTCTGTCTGTCTGTCTGTCTGTCTGTCTGTGTCTGTCTGTCTGTCCGTCCGTCCGTCCGTCCGTCCGTCCATTAGTAATGCTTGCCTGACTGCCTGTCTGCTAGTCTGTCTTTGCCTATGTGTGGGTACGTGTACGTTTGTATGATTCTATCGCCGGCCAGTCCGACATACTGTAATCGATTGGGGAAAACGGATCTGTTCCGATATCCCAGTCTCCAGTCAGCCAGGTAAGCTTGGCTAAAAACACCTGCCTTCGTGCCACAAAAGCCGCACAGAAAGAGAGACTGCCTGAAAAGCGCCAGGCTCTTGAGAGAAATATGTCACCTCCCGCTTACTATACATTCCGCCACGTGCCAACACGTGCAGCCGGTCGTCAACAGGTGGCGCTCTCACTCAGGTGCGCGCGCGGCTGGGCGCGAGAACGCGTGGTAGGTAAAACGGGCGCCCCTCTGCGCCCCCCGCGAGACTATTTAGCTTGAATAGGGAGAAGAAAGATAACGAGATGGCAATTCCAGACTCGCCAGCCTCAGGAGATGCTCGGGCCAAATTTGTGTGACGTCACGGGCACGTGCAGTCAAAGTGACGTCACGAAGTAGGGCCAGTCAGTGCCGCGCAGCCGCCAGATCTCAGTCAGTTGCAGTATTTTCGCGGCTTCTCCTCCGCCTCTCGTCCTCCCTCTGTGTAGAGCGCGGAAGCGGCGGCATGAGGGTTCCTTCAAGTCGAGCAGTAAACAAACTATTTCAAATATTTTATGAAAGGCGCTTTTCAAGTTTTAACCCTGCCGGCTGGGACCACCCAGGCATCGACGATGGATGAGCAATGAAAAGGACGGGGGAGGTGGGAAGATAGATGGATGGGGGTGGAGGTGGTAGCATGATGGTGTTGGCAGACGCCTGGTGTCAGTGATTGGTGGGGGTGGATTGGCACTGAGCTACGCTGCTGGTTTGCAGATACACGGTGCCAGGCAAAGACCTCACTCAGTCGTCAGTCATCGCTCCACTATGGGGCAACAAACGTATGATTGATAGGATCATTGCTACACATTTTACATGGCGCAAAACAAAAATCAAAACTTGACTAAATGTAAAAAAACAAGCGTGATTGCTATAACCATTGGATAACATTTTACATGGGGCAAAAAACAACAACCGTGATTGCTATTATCATTAATTGGTACACATTTTACATGCATGGGACATAAAAAAAACACGGTATTGCTATTATCATTCATTGGCACACATTTTACATGGGACAAAAACAAACACGTGATTGCTATGATCATTGGTACACAGTTCACAAGCTGCATTTATCCAGAGACATCACATTCTTCGGTCTAACACATCCATTGCAGTCCATGGGACCGGGACGTCAAATCGCAATGTCATCATATCTTAGGTCTAACACACACATTGCAGTCCATGGGAACGGGACGTCAAATCGCAATGTCATCATATCTTAGGTCTAACACACACATTGCAGTCCATGGGACCGGGACGTCAAATCGCAATGTCATCATATCTTAGGTCTAACACACACATTGCAGTCCATGGGACCGGGACGTCAAATCGCAATGTCATCATATCTTAGGTCTAACACACACATTGCAGTCCATGGGACCGGGACGTCAAATCGCAATGTCATCATATCTTAGGTCTAACACACACATTGCAGTCCATGGGACCGGGACGTCAAATCGCAATGTCATCATATCTTAGGTCTAACACACCCATTGCAGTCCATGGGACTGTGACGTCAAATCGCAATGTCATCATATCTTAGGTCTAACACACCCATTGCAGTCCATGGGACCGGGACGTCAAATTTCAATGTCATCATATCTTAGGTCTAACACACGCATTGCAGTCCATGGGACCGGGACGTCAAATCTCAATGTCATCATCACTTGGGTCTTGGCATCAGTGACCAGTTACCGTCATCCACGACTCATCACATCAGCCATTCGTTCTTCAATCTGATTCGTCCAAACACCAGTAAAAGCCCGCATTCATTAATACATCAGTCATCGACAGTTTCCAGTACTATATCTGCCATCTTTAGGCTGAGTGCTGTATCATGTTCAATGTTCAATCTCCACCATGACATCATTATCCCACAGCTGATTCTCAGGTCGCTTCCTCCCAGTGCAAAGCTAGCAGCAACAAAGCGCATGCGTGTTAAGATGTAATCAGCCACCTGCACTTATGGCAGAATGATCAAGGTCTTTTACGTGCCACTGCGGTGACACGAGGGTGGGACATGGATACATGAGTCAGCGCAAAAACTTGACCTGTGTCCGTCCCGGCCTGGATTCGAACAAGTGTTTGTCTCTCTTTATCGTGTTTGTTTGTTTCTTCGATTGTCGGTTTGTTTGTTTGTTGTTGTTGTTGTTGTTGTTGTTGTTGTTGTTGTTGTTGTTGTTGTTGTTGTTGTTGTTGTTGTTGTTGATTTGAACATTCAAATAACGTCTACTTACTCCCTCTTATGGGCGAGGGCTGGATGTAAAAAAAAACATCTTTGCTTTTGCCATTTCACTCGTCAGTAAATAATTATCTTATCTTATCTTATCTTATCTTATCTTATCCTCTCTCTCTCTCTTTACTACCTTATATCTTCTTTTTACATTTAGTCAAGTTTTGACTAAATGTTTTAACATAGAGGGGGAATCGAGACGAGGGTCGTGGTGTATGTGTGTGTGTGTGTGTGTGTGTGTGTGTGTGTGTGTGTGTGTGTGTGTGTGTGTGTCTGTGCGTGTGTAGAGCGATTCAGACCAAACTACTGGACCGATCTTTATGAAATTTTACATGAGAGTTCCTGGGAATGATATCCCCGGATGCTTTTTTTTCGATAAATACCTTTGATGACGTCATATCCGGCTTTTTGTAAAAGTTGAGGCGGCACTGTCACACCCTCAATTTTCAATCAAATTGATTGAAATTTTGGCCAAACAATCTTCGACGAAGGCCGGACTTCGTTATTGCATTTCAGCTTGGTGACTTAAAAATTGATTAATGACTTTGGTCATTAAAAATCTAAAAATTGTTAAAAAAAAATTATAAAACGATCCAAATTTACGTTCATCTTCTTCATCATATCCTGATTCCAAAAACATATAAATATGTTATATTTGGATTAAAAACAAGCTCTGAAAATTAAAAATATAAAAATTATGATCAAAATTAAATTTTCCAAATCAATTTAAAAACACTTTCATCTTATTCCTTGTCGGTTCCTGATTCCAAAAACATATAGATATGATATGTTTGGATTAAAAACACGCTCAGAAAGTTAAAACGAAGAGAGGTACAGAAAAGCGTGCTATCCTTCTCAGCGCAACTACTACCCCGCTCTTCTTGTTAATTTCACTGCCTTTGCCACGAGCGGTGGACTGACGATGCTACGAGTATACGGTCTTGCTGAAAAATTGCATTGCGTTCAGTTTCATTCTGTGAGTTCGACAGCTTGACTAAATGTTGTATTTTCGCCTTACGCGACTTGTTTCTTCTTAGATTTGTTCTTTCTTTTGTCTTTTCCTCTCTGCTTTTTCCCATCTTTTATCTTGCTCGAAGCAAAACAAAACAGGTGAGCTGTAAAAACAACAACAAAAAAACAACAACCTACGCTCCTTTATTTTTGGAGAGTCGAGGCCCAAAAAATGGCGAGGCCACACACGCGGGCAAATGTTGGGTGTCGTTTCTCATATCAATCTTGGCACTAATACGCAGGCGCCGCCGATTGTTGCCTAATTAACATCATCATGCAGGCACGACCCCCCCCCCCCCCCCCCAATCCCATTCTTCTCTCAACGCCGCCTTTCCCCCACCCCCTTCCTTCTATCCCCTATCTTCCCCATTCGGTTAATCTTCCCCCGCCCCCCTCTCCCTTCTCCATACTATACAGACCGCCGTGATAGGTAAAGGGTCTATTACCTATAGTGCCAAGAGAAGCACGAAAAGTGATTGCAAGTTTCTGTGTGCTTAGTGTCGAAACCCCAATTGTTTCTGGCATGCTCTTCGGTAGACCTTATTTCCATGGAATTTCGGGTCACTGCCTCTGTAACAAAATCGCAGGGCTATGGCAGGCGTGTCGTGTCAAAATCTCAAGAATACAGCTTATCAGCGATTAATTTAGGTTGACTTGGATCGACCCTGTTACAGGTCACGAAAACCAGAGCTACCAGATTATGTGGTAACCTAAATATATACGTGACTCTAATCAACACTCCTCAGCACAACACATTTGGACTGACGAAGTCATGCACCTGAAGACACCGATAACGTACGTGCAAACGTTTCTCAAGATTTGGGGAGGTAATACATGATGTTGACGTGTTGCGTGCCCGTGAACCGTCGCTTTAATGAACACATACATGCACACACACACACACACACACACACACACACACACACACACACACACACACACACACACACACACACACACACACACATAAACACACACACACGCGCGCGCGCGCACGCACGCACGCACGTACGCACACGCTCACGCACGCACTCTCGCACGCACGCACGGCGGACTCACACACACACACACACACACACACACACACACACACACTAACACACACGCACACATACACACACATACACACACACACATGTTGACAAAATGTTTTTATATCGCTTCACGCTACTTGTTTTTATATCTATAGTTACTCGGTTGTTGAAATACTCACTCCAGCAGGCCGACAGAATGACTAAATGTTCTTATATCGCTTCATGCTTCTTGTTTTTATATCTAGTTATTCGG
>NC_090250.1:28115493-28142993 GCF_037325665.1 Littorina saxatilis | reverse complement strand
CAGAATCTGGGAAGGGGTGGGGTGGAGGTGACTAAAAGAAGATGATGAAGGAGAACAAAAAATAAAAATAAAAAACACACGGATTCCAGGACTGACGAGATGCAGGTATGTAAAACCTCTGGCGAAATCGTTAAAACCGGACAAAGTGTGATGTTTTTGATTTTTTTCCCTAGAGTCGAGAGTGTCAAAGTCAGAAGCTAGTGATCGCCTTTGCTCTGCCAAAGTCTCTGTGTAATGATCACTGATGATCTCTGATGGTCTCTGTTCGCTTGTCGGCTGACTCCAAGATGGGCAACAGTTAGCGCCCTTGACAGTTCACCACAGCGGGTTGCCTCCCTTTACTCCATCTCCGCGACTGCGTGAGTGTTGGTGGGTTCCGTTTGCATCGTTTGCACCCTGGAATAAACGGCTCTTTGTCTTGTCACTGCGCGGCGGCGTTGTTTTAGCCTACTGTCTGGATAGTTTTGTTTGTTCTGCTTGTCATTGTTGCATCTCATCTTTCATAAGATTTGTTAGAATTCTACGTTTGAGTTGATTTCAACTAGAGTCCCGATTAGTCTGAATACGTTTGAAAAAAGAAGCACTTAAGGATTATTAAGATCCTGTTATCCATGTCAGAGTTCGGTGTGTTACAGAAACACAATATACCCAGCATGCTCACCCCGAAAGCGGTGTATGGCTGCCTGAATGGCGGGGTAAAAACGATCTTACACGTGAAAGATCGTGGGAGTATAAACCCATGAAGAATTAAGATTTTGGTACACCCTCCATATTTTTACGCGCGTCACCGTGACTGATCAACTCAATGCAGAAAATTCGCCCACCAAATACAACCCCTTGCTCTCGGATAGCCATACATTGGTTGAAAAGACGTAAAAAAAACAAAAGCAGATAAGATAAGAATATATCTTAATACGCTTGCTCTGGGGAAGGTTAATGACTGTAGATAAGCTTTGCCATGATAATTATGCTGATGCAGTTTAAAAGTGTGTGTGTGTGCAATACATGCTTTTTTTTTACAATCAGCCCTCGCCCATGAGGGAACGAGAACAATACAAACACCCCCACAAATATAACTGTGAACCAACCAGAGTGGCGGTCCATGCAGATCGAGGATGATGATGATGATGTGTGTGTGTGTGTGTGTGTGTGTGTGTGTGTGTGTACGTGTGTGTGTGTGCGTGCGTGAGCGCGCGCGTGTGTGTGTGTGTGTGTGCGTGCGTGTGTGTGTGTGTGTGTGTGTGTGTGTGATCGTGCGTGCGTGCGTGCGCGCGCGTGTATGTGTGTGTGTGTGTGTGTGAACCAACCAGAGCACCTTGCCAGAGTGGCGGTCCATGCAGAGGCTGATATTCTCCGCAAATTCCGGGCCAGCTCGACTGACGCGGCAGCACAGGCCATTATCCGTGACGGGGGAACAAAAGGCACATTTTCTGTCAATCAGCGTGTCACGAAGTCGACGGGCAACATTTTCTGTCAATCACGGGGGTGTCACAAAGGTCGGGTGGGGAGTGTTGAGACTAAAGACAGTGGAACCCTTACAGTTACGACCACACACAAAAATAACAATGCGTGTAAAGCATGTCGCCGTACATTGAAACGATGTATATGTTGCGGCACAGGGTCTGTATGTCTGCCGGTGACTATGCCCTGTCTGACACGGGAGGCGGTGCGGAGAGTGCATAAGTCCAGAATCCTTTCTTGTGTTTTGTTGTTGTTTTTGTTTTCAAACAGTTTTATTCAAATAAATAATTACAGTTAGCAATATCGCATACAATGCATTAAATACAGCTTATAGAGTACCACAAGCTAAGTTTATAAACGTGTTTACTAGTTAGTTAGTTGTTGCTTTTTGGGTCCAGCGGACCATATAGACCAAATCAGGACCCCGTGTTTACTAGTGTTGCTTCACTAAGCACATATTCGATTTTGTGAAAGTTTCGATGTTTTTTTCGATTGAAATTTCGGTTGGGATTGTATGTATGCCGGTAACTATGCCATGATTGAAATGGGAGGCGGTGCTGAGAGTGCACAATTTACGAGAACCGTGTACAGCAATGAGCGCATGTTCGATTTTATGAAAGTGTAGACATTATGCAGCGATATGAGAGACAACAGCTAAACAAAACGCACGAACAAAGATATAGGGTTGGGTATATTAATGGGGCGGGGATATAGCTCAGTTGGTAGCGCGCTGGATTTGTATTCAGTTGGCCGCTGTCAGCGTGAGTTCGATCCCAGGTTCGGCGGAAATTTATTTCAGAGTCAACTTTGTGTGCAGACTCTCTTCGGTGTCCGAACCGCTGATTGACAAAAGGGTCTTTCCTGGCAAAATTGCTTAGGCACAGTTAATAATTGTCTACCTATACCCGTGTGACTTGGAATAATAGGCCGTGAAAGGTCAATATGCGCCGAAATGGCTGCAATCTACTGGCCGTATAAAATTTCATCTCACACGGCATCACTGCAGAGCGCCTAGAACTGTACCCACGGAATATGCGCGATATAAGCGTCATTGATTGATTGATTCTTCTTCTTCTTCTTCTTCTACGTTCCCGGCCATACATCTAGATGTCCAGTCCAGTGTTGAGTGCAAATCCCGCAGTCAGCCGCAGTGATGCCGCTGTCCCCCACAGCTTTTCGCGGAGCTCCACTTCACTCGGCCACGTTTGGCGCCTCAGGGTGTAAGGTTGGACAGGCCTGCAGTACGTGCTCTGGTGTCTGGGGGCCTGTGTCACACGGGCATTGATCCGTGTGTGAAATCTGATTGATTGATTAATAGGGAGGATAATCTTTTCGACCAATAACCGTTTTGCTTACTACTGGTTTTTATTTTTTTTATTTTTTTATTAACAAAACCAGCAATTGTTCACCAGCACCTAAAGCAGAAGACGAAACAACGAATCAAAGACGACAGGGAATGAAGAGAAAAATGACGAGGAATGGGATACAGACGTAAACACTCTTGGGTCATAGGCTCAGTCAATGAACCAATGTCAGGTGTTGAAAACAGGTCAGCCGGTGTGTGTGTGTGTGTGTGTGTGTGTGTATGTGCGCGTGTGTGTGAGTGTGTGTCTGTGTGTGCGTGTGTGTGTGTTTATGAGTCGTGTGTGTGTGTGTGTGTGTGTGTGTGTGTGTGTGTACGTGCGTGTGTGTGTGCGAGCGTGTGTGTGTGCGCGCGCGTGTGTGTGTGCGTGTGTGTGCGTGCGTGTGTGTGTCCGTGCGTGCGTGCTATTGTGCGTGTCAGTGTTTGTGTGCATATCATGTGTGTGTGGGGTTGTGTGTGTGTGTGTGTGTGTGTGTGTGTGTGTGTGTGTGTGTGTGTGTGTGTGTGTGTGTGTGTGTGTGTGTGTGTGTGTGTATGTATGAATGCGAGCAAACGGTGACTGCGTATATACGCAAAATAAGTACGCGCGCGTGTGTGCCTGTGTGTGTCGGTGAGTGCCGGCGCCCATGTGCTTGTGCTCGCATGCGTGCGTGCGTCTGTGTCTGCATGTGGCATTAAGACGCCCTGAGTGCTCGTGTCATCGGGTGCACGTGTCACTTATCATTACCTTCTGTCACATACCCCGTGTCACACGGTAAATTGGGGTGGCAGAGGTCACGTGACTGCCGCGCGTCCTAAGTCTCTTTTCAGCCTTATATCTGTCGTGCACCATTAAATCTCTCAGACATTGCCATTTCCTATTTTACTTTTTCGTCCCTCCTGTCACTCACTCTCTTCCATTATTACGCCGCCGTGTCCGTTGCCCTGTCTTTTGTTAAAGCTGAAGAGTATCGATTAAACTAATAGGTTGTCCGTTGAAAGAAAGAGAGGGTACACAATGCAGCTCCGATCTACCCTTGGCTGCTCTTGACACTCGGCTTCAGCTTTCAAGTTAAACTGACCGCCGATAGAGGAGTTTTTATTCGTCTGCCAAAATGACGATACAGAAGCATCCAAACCAGGTCCACGAAGACGGTATCTTGTATTCACCTGTACTAAAATACAGGGCCCGGTAGCTCAGTTGGTAGAGCACTGGACTTGTGATCAGTCCTATGGTCGCAGGTTCGAATTCGGGCCGGGACGTACACGGGTCAAATTTATGTGCAGACCCAGAGACGGTATCCATGTTCCACCCCGTGTCACCACTGTGGCACGTAAAAGACCTTGGTCATTCTGCCATAAGTGCAGGTGGCTGAATACACCTAAACACGCAGACACCTTGGTAGCGCGACCTTGTTGCTGCTAGCTTTCCGCTGGGAGGAAGCGACCCGAATTTCTCAAGCGATTGGACAATAAAGTAATGAAGTGAAATACGGATGCGGGAAGGGAAGGATTGACGAAGCTCTCAAACAATAACAAAGAAGTATAATACAAAACAAACAGAAGAGGAGGGCAGTGGAGCGATTGAAATGAAGTCAAACCTCTGTCAAACCAAACAGTCAAACCAACTCAAAATTAACTTACCAAGTCGCTTGACGATCAAACAAAAATCTAAGTGTGTGACAGGATGACGCAGTAGTCCCCCTTTCTCAACAGCTGCTCTGTGGAGTTGTCTGCCGGCCTTGAGATGAGCTATTTATAGATCAAACGGGGATCTCACAAGTAACCATTGACTTGTAGAGAGCTGTTTGTGATGTAATGTGACTGCTCTTGGACCTTTGAGTTCACATGGCAGATCTGTATAGGGCTCACGATTGTTTGGTAAGGTAATTTGAGTGTTTACATAACTAAAGTCAAAACCGCAGACCCACAAAATCCTCAAACAACACACACGTAACTAACAAAGTCGTTCTTAGAAGAAAAAAAAGGTTAACAAAACGTTCGACTGACCCAGGGTAGTATGTATGTAGTAATCGGTAGTATGTACGTAGTAATCGGGGAGGGAAGGTGATGGTGGCGGGGGGGTTGGGTGGGATGTATTTGTTTGTTTGTTTGCTTAACGCCCAGCCGACCACGAAGAGCCATATCAGGGCGGTGCTGCTTTGACATATAACGTGCGCCACACACAAGACAGAAGTCGCAGGCTTCATGTCTCACCCAGTCACATTATTCTGACACCGGACCAACCAGCCCTAGCACTAACCCACAGATATGTACACATATATGCACATAATGCCAGACGCCAGGCGGAGCAGCCACTAGATTGCCAATTTTAAAATCTTAGGTATGACCCGGCCGTGGTTCGAACCCACGACCTCCCGATCACGGGGCGGACGCCTTACCACTAGGCCAACCGTGCCGGTGGGTGGGATGTATGCGAGTGTCATTTAGTCAAATCGAACTGAAGTCAAAACCGCAGACTAGCAACCAAACCCTCCAAAACAACACGCACATAACTTAAAACAAATGTGTATACGTTCCAATAAAACAAAAACAATTAAGGTTCGGTGGACCAAAGGTATGCCAGTAAGTAATAGATCGAGAGGGCGGAGAAAGGGGGGGGGGGGGGGTGGAGGACTGAGGAGTTGAGAAAGAAGTTTGGAGGTAGTTGGATTGGGGGGGGGGGGGGGGGGTAATTGTTGAATGAGGGCCACGAGAATAATAGAATACGAAGTCAACCTCAATGGAGGGGCGAGAAATAGCGAACAAAGCTTGAGCTAAGCTAAGCGGCCCGCCCACGACCCAACGATCGTTCCGTCTCGAACGCCGCTCTTGTTGCGATAGGTATCGGCTCGCTGAGCAGTGTAGTGCCAAGCGAACTGGGGCCGCCTAGCCCCGGACCTCCCTCGTTGAGGCGTGAGACCGCACAAGACGCCGCGCCGCTCTAACCTCACCCATCTTCTTGCAAGGCGCGACGCTTTTCTCCTTTACTTCACCCAGGCGTCGTCTTCTTAGATCTTCTCTCTGGCTGCAGGCTTCTTCTATCATGATATCAACGAGCCTACCTGTGCTTGTGCGACTGGTGCTGGCTCCAGCTCTCTCAGTGTCTTTCTATTTCTTGATTTTGGTGTTTCTTTTTTTCTTTTTTTTTTTCTTTTTTTTTTCTTTTTTTCTTTCTTGTTTTTGTTTTCTTTCTTTCTTTCTTTCTTTCTTTCTTTCTTTTTTCCTTTCTTGCTTCCTTTCATTCTTTCTTTCTATTTTTTTTTCTTCTTTATTTTCTTCTTAAAATCTATCTTCATGCTTGGTTAGCTGACGACAGGACTGTCATCATTCTATTTGGACATGGCTTCGAACAATCCTCTCCTGTTGGCTTTACTTATTGGAGTGCTCGTCTTCGCAATTTGTTTCTGGCCGGGTCTTTTTCTTTTAGTGCTCGTCTTCGTCCTCTTTGCTTTTTTCCAGTGTTTGTCTGTGTCCCTTTTTTGAGTCTTTTTAATTCTAGCGCGCGTCTTCGTCCTTTTGAGCTTTTGTCCTTTTTATATTTAGTCAAGTTTTGACTAAATATTTTAACATCGAGGGGGAATCGAAACGAGGGTCGTGGTGTATGTGCGTGTGTGTGTGTGTGTGTGTGTGTGTGTGCGTGTGTGTGTGCGTGTGTGTGTGTGTGTAGAGCGATTCAGACTAAACTACTGGACCGATCTTTATGAAATTTGACATGAGAGTTCCTGGGTATGAAATCCCCGAACGTTTTTTTCAGTTTTTTGATAAATGTCTTTGATGACGTCATATCCGGCTTTTCGTGAAAGTTGAGGCGGCACTGTCACGCCCTCATTTTTCAACCAAATTGGTTGAAATTTTGGTCAAGTACTCTTCGACGAAGCCCGGGGTTCGGTATTGCATTTCAGCTTGGTGGCTTAAAAATTAATTAATGACTTTGGTCATTAAAAATCTGAAAATTGTAAAAAAAAATAAAAATTTATAAAACGATCCAAATTTACGTTTATCTTATTCTCCATCATTTGCTGATTCCAAAAACATATAAATATGCTATATTCGGATTAAAAACAAGCTCTGAAAATTAAATATATAAAAATTATTATCAAAATTTTTTTTTCAAAATCAATTTAAAAACACTTTCATCTTATTCCTTGTCGGTTCCTGATTCCAAAAATATATAGATATGATATGTTTGGATTAAAAACACGCTCAGAAAGTTAAAACGAAGAGAGGTACAGAAAAGCGTGCTATGCAGCATAGCGTAACCACTACCCCGCTCTTCTTGTCAATTTCACTGCCAATGCCGTGAGCGGTGGACCACGAGTATACGGTCTTGCTGCGTTGCATTGCGTTCAGTTTCATTCTGTGAGTTCGACAGCTACTTGACTAAATATTGTATTTTCGCCTTACGCGACTTGTTTAAGTGTTGGTCTTGGTCCTGTTTTTGCCTTTTTTTGGTAGTGCTCGTCTTCGTCCTATTGTGCTTTTGTCCTTTATCAAGTGTTCGTCTTGGTCCTGTTTTTGCCTTTTTTTGGTAGTGCTCGTCTTCGTCCTTTTGAGCTTTTGTCCTTTTTCGGCAAGTGTTCGTCCTGGTCCTGTTTTTGCCTTTTTTTGGTAGTTCTCGTCTTCGTCCTTTTGAGCTTTTGTCCTTTTTCGGCAAGTGTTCGTCCTGGTCCTGTTATTGCCTTTTTTTGGTAGTGCTCGTCTTCGTCCTATTGTGTTTTTTTTGGTTGGTTTTCGTCTTCGTCCTGTTTTAGCCTTTTTTTTGTAGTGCTCGTCTTAGTCAGTGTTTTTCCCTTTTTGTAGTGCTCGTCGTCGCCATTTTTTTTCTTAATGCGCGTCTTTGTCAGTCCTTTTTTTCCAGCGCTTGTCTTCGTCCTCGTTTGCTATCTTTTGTATACTGCGCGTTTTCGACTTGTTTTTAAATTTAGTCAAGTTTTGACTAAATGTTTTAACATAGAGGGGGAATCGAGACGAGGGTCGTGGTGTGTGTGTGTGTGTGTGTGTGTGTGTGTGTGTGTGTGTGTGTGTGTGTGTGTGTGTGTGTGTGTGTGTGTGTGTGTGTGTGTGTGTGTGTGTGTAAAGTGATTCCGATAAAACTACTGGACCGATCTTCATGAAACTTCACATAAGAGTTTCTTAGTATAATATCTCCAGAATCGTTTTCTTCATTTTTTGATAAATGTCTTTGATGACGTCATATCCGGCTTTTTTGCGAAAGTTGAGGCAGCACTGTCACGCTCTCATTTTTCAACCAAATCGATTGAAATTTTAGTCAAGCAACCTTTGACGAAGTCCGGACTATGGGATTGCATTTCAGCTTAGAAGCTTAAAAATTAGTTAATTAGTTTGCTCATTAAAGTTGTCATTAAAATCACATTTTCAGAAGCAGATAAACAAATGATTGCATTGAATTCCTCATCTTCTCCTGAATTCAAAAATATACAGAGATGTGTCATGTTTACTCTAAAAATGTGCTCAGAATGAAAGAAAATAGGTTCAGTAAGTACTACAGACGCGTGCTTCGCGGAAGCGAGCGTGACCCGTCTTGGTCTTCGGTATGGTTAGCCGAGACTATCTGAATGTAGTCTCGGCGATGACTGGTTTGTGGTGTTGAACTTGACTAAATGTTTTTATATCGCTTTACGCGACTTGTTTTCTTCTATTATTGTCTTCGTCCTTTTTTCTTTTTTTCCGTTTTTATATTTAGTCAAGTTTTGACTAAATATTTTAACATCGAGGGGGAATCGAAACGAGGGTATGGTGTATGTGCGTCTGTGTGTGTGTGTGTGTGTGTAGAGCGATTCAGACTAAACTACTGGACCGATCTTTATGAAATTTGACATGAGAGTTCCTGGGTATGAAATCCCCGAACGTTTTTTTCAGTTTTTTGATAAATGTCTTTGATGACGTCATATCCGGCTTTTCGTGAAAGTTGAGGCGGCACTGTCACGCCCTCATTTTTCAACCAAATTGGTTGAAAGTTTGGTCAAGTACTCTTCGACGAAGCCCGGGGTTCGGTATTGCATTTCAGCTTGGTGGCTTAAAAATTAATTGATGACTTTGGTCATTAAAAATCTGAAAATTGTAAAAAAAAATAAAAATTTATAAAACGATCCAAATTTACGTTTATCTTATTCTCCATCATTTGCTGATTCCAAAAACATATAAATATGTTATATTCGGATTAAAAACAAGCTCTGAAAATTAAATATATAAAAATTATTATCAAATTTTTTTTTTCCAAATCAATGTAAAAACACTTTCATCTTATTCCTTGTCGGTTCCTGATTCCAAAAACATATAGATATGATATGTTTGGATTAAAAACACGCTCAGAAAGTTAAAACGAAGAGATGTACAGAAAAGCGTGCTATCCTTCTTAGCGCAACTACTACCCCGCTCTTCTTGTCAATTTCACTGCCTTTGCCATGAGCGGTGGACTGACGATGCTACGAGTATACGGTCTTGCTGAAAAATGGCAGCTACTTGACTAAATATTGTATTTTCGCCTTACGCGACTTGTTTTTTTTTTTGTGGTGCGCGTCTTCAAGAATTTTTGCCTTTTATTCTGGTGCTCATTTTCGTCGGATCCTGTTTTGCCTTCTCTTTTTTTTCTCTTTTTTTTCTAGTGCTCGTCTTCGTCCTTTCTTTTTTTGTGTTTGCTTTTTTTGGCAGTGCGCGTCTTCGTCTCTTTTTTGCCTCGTTTTGTACTGAGCGTTCTTTCTTGCCTTTTCGTGTTTCCAGTGCTCGTCTTCGTCCTTCTTTGCCCTTTCTCCCTAGGGTTCGTATATATATCTTTTCTTGCTTTTTTCAAATAATTGTGCTCGTCTTCGTTCTGCCGCTGTTTCTGTTTCTGTCCCCCTCCCTTGCTGACGTGTACTGCAGGTATAGTTTGCCGTCGCGCTGGTGGCGAATGCTGCCGCCTCTCAGACTGTGATTCGGAGACAGCGAGAGACAACATGGCGGTAGTTAAAAGGTTTGACACCCTGCCGAGACAACGATTATCGTAATCCTGTCTCGACATCTGTCTCGACATCTTTCACTTTCTGTGTTTTATAAGTTTATCCACGTGTATGTGTTTGTGTCTGTATATGTGGGTGGTTGTGGGGGATGGGGGGATGGAGAGAGAAATATATAGAGTGTGTATGTGTGCGTGTGTTGTATGTGTGTGTGTGTGTTGTATGTGTGTGTGTGTGTGTGTTGTATGTGTGTGTGTGTGTGTGTGTGTTGGTGTGTGTGTGTGCGTGTGTGTGTGTGTGTATATGTGTGTGTCTGTGTCTGTGTGTCTGTGTCTGTGTGTCTGTGTGTGTCTGTGTGTGTGTGTGTCTGTCTGTTTGTCTCTGTCTGTCTGTCTGTCTGTCTGTCTGTCTGTCTGTCTGTCTGTCTGTCTGTGTCTGTCTGTCTGTCTGTCTGACTGTCTGTCTGTCTGTCTGTCTGTCTGAATTTTGCCTGAGACATTGTACACAATAGACGTTTGGTTGACAAGGAAAAAAATCGAATTGACATAAAATTATCAAAAAAGATTAAAACATACAATACCAAATAAAGGATTTACAAGAAAAAGAAAGCAAAACGATTGTGCAAAAATGAGTACAGAAAAGATCCGGACATTTGGTTGACCAGGCACAGAATGAAATTTAGATTTAAAACAATATTCAAATAAATTGAAACATGATGATAAATGGTGTTTTACTCTCTCACGATGAAAACAATAGGGGCAAGCTCCGGGATGTTACCCCGATAAATAAAAAGAAACATAAAATACAACTGGTATAAGGAGAAAAAAGGGAGAGAAATAAGATTTTTGTATCCACAAATCAGAAGCTATGTTTTTAATGTTGTATCCAAACGATATATATTTATTGATATATGATATTTTTAATGTTGTATCCAAACGATATATATTTATTGATATATGATATTTTCAATGTTGTATCGAAACGGACATGTAACGTTCTCTCACAAGTTGACTGGACAGGTATGGTGACAAATGAAATGTTTAATGATAGTATTGACGATTTTAGTAGAACATTTATGAATGTTGCAAAGCAGTACATGCCGGTTAAAGAAGTTACTGTACGCCCCAAAGACGCACTCTGGATTACCCCAGACATTTTAAAGTTAATCGACGAGCGAGATCAAATTCACCTGAGAGCAAAAACGAGTAATTCTTTAGAAGATTGGCAGAGTTATCGTCAGACGCGTAATCGTGTCACAGCAGCTAAGAGAGACAGAGTCCAGCAATTTTATATTGAGTTAGACGAACGTATTTCCGACCAAGGTTCCTTTGGTACTAAAAAGTGGTGGCAGTTGGTAAAGTCATTCATGGACAAGAAAGGGCTTGGTGTTGATGAAATTCCTCCGATTAACTTTGAAGGCAAGATTTACCAGTCAAACCAGGAAAAAGCCAACGTTCTGAACAATTTTTTCATACATAATTCCGTTCTTGAAACCCCAGACGACAATTTGCCTCAAGCTGATTTTTTAGACAACGAACTCAATGAGATTTATCTTACAGTCGATGAGGTTAAAGAGGTTATTAAACGCCTTGATACAGGTAAAGCCACTGGTCCGGATCTTATTCACAATAGACTTCTAGTTGCTGCTGTTGACGCCATAGCAGAACCCCTGACATATTTGTTTAACAGAAGCCTTAGAGAAGGTATATATCCTAGTTTGTGGAAGACGGCTCATGTCACTCCTATTTACAAAGCCGGCCCAGCCGATTGTTGTAACAATTATCGACCAATTTCATTATTAAGTTGTGTTGGGAAGGTAATGGAGCGCTGTGTCCACAGCCATGTTTACACCTTCTTACAGCGAAATAATATATTATCACCTGCACAGTCAGGATTTATTTCTGGTGACTCTACCATCTGTCAGCTGGCTTCGATTTGTGACGAGTTTTGTGTAAATTACGATATGGGAATTACCACTCAAGCTGTTTTTTGTGATGTGTCAAAAGCATTTGAAAAAGTTTGGCACAAAGGGCTATTATATAAACTCGAAATAGCAGGAATAAGAGGACAATTGTTAAAATGGTTTCACGATTATTTAACAAATCGCCACCAGGCTGTTGTTATTAAGGGTGCTAAGTCTGCATTAAAATGTATCCCGGCAGGTGTTCCACAAGGCTCTGTTCTAGGCCCCTTGTTATTCCTGATATATATTAATGACATTGTGAATGATACGGAATCTGTTATAAAGTTGTTTGCTGATGACACGAGCATGTCCATGTCCTTAGAAGATCCAATTAGACGAGCGCATACTTTGAACGCAGACCTAAATAAAATCAGTACCTGGGCAAAACAGTGGAAAGTTAAATTTAACGAAGCAAAAACGGAATTGTTAGACATAAAACGTGATAATATACCAACCGAACCAATCATTTTTAATAATATTGTTTTGGAAAACGTGAACCAACATAAACATCTTGGCGTAATTTTGCAGAATAATTGTAAATGGGACTTCCAAGTGAGACGCATCGTAAAAAAGGTCACCCTCTTAATTAATTGCTTAAGATATTATAAATACAGATTAAATCGTAAAAGTCTGGAAACTATGTACAAATCCTTTGTTCTTCCACATTTTGACTATGCAGACATCCTATGGGACAACTGCACCGAGTACTGGTCAACTGCACTGGAAAAATTACATTTGGAAGCCATTCGGACTATAATCGGTGGTGTACGCGGCACCAGCCACGAAAAGCTGTATAAAGAAAGCGGATTTTGTAACCTAAAAGAAAGACGGAGCAGACACAAACTAATTTTATATTACAAGATGGTAATTGGCAAATGTCCTCATTACTTATCACAACTTTTGCCACCTTTAACTTCTGATGTTAACCCCTATCATCGAAGAAGACCATCAGAAAGAAGAGTTCCCACTTGCAAAACTGAAGTATACCGTCGATCTTTAATACCATCTACCACTGTCCTTTGGAACAACTTGCCAGACAACATCAAAACAACTAACTCAATCAGCGAATTCAAACACTATCTAACTATACCTTATTATAACGTACCTGCCTATTACTACTGTGGTAAACGACTGGAAGAGATTCACCACTGCAGAATGCGCCTAAACATGAGTAACTTTAATTCTGACATGTGCAAACGCCACTTGCAGAAAAATCCGCAGTGCGCTTGCGGCTACCCGCTGCACGAAACAGCTGACCATTACTTGACATATTGCCCTCTGTACGTAGACGCTCGCCTATCTACAATAAATGCACTACCTGTACATTACAGACATGTTGAAATATTGTTAAATGGTAGCGAAAACCTTTCTCTTCGCACCAACAAGCTTATTTTTGAAAGTGTCCAATCGTTTATCTGTAAATCTGGTCGTTTTTGTTAATGTGACTCAGTACGCATATCCATGCCAACAACCCTTATTTTATATACATTTTTCAATTGTATATTCAGCGAACTACTGCTTATTTGCCATTGGATTACAGTTTACAATGTACTATGTATATTCTTTTTCTATGCGCTAACCACCTTCATCTTTCATTTGTACCTACCATTCTTTCGTCCCACCTCCACCCTCCCCCTCTTCCTCCTGCTAGCTTTCTCCTGTTCTTTTTGGTTTGCTTCAACTATGCTGTTTACCTAGATAGTTCCATAGTTTATAAGTAGTGTTTGTCCGACATCATATTTTTGTTAATTTGTAACTACGTAGGGCGCGTAATATAAGCGTTCGCTTGAGTTCGTGTCCCTATTGTTTATCGTTGTATTGTTGTACCATGTTTGATTTAATAAAACATTGTTTAAACCAAACGGACATGGATGAATTAATTAATTATGACCAGTTAAAACATCATATGTACACAACCTAAAGGACGATGTTCTGTGACAGCTCCTGATTTGTGGATACAAACATCTCATTTCGTCATACAATCATTCTTCTTCTTCTTCTTCTTCTTCTTCTTCTTCTTCTTCTTCTTCTTCTTCTTCTTCTTCTTCTTCTTCCTCTTCTTCTTCTTCTTCTTCTTCTTCGTTCATGGGCTTAGACTCCCACGTTCACTCATGTTTTTAGCACGAGTGAAATTTTACGTGTATGACCGTTTTTACCCTGCCATTCAGGCAGCATACGCCAATTTCGGGGGAGGCATGCTGGGTATTTTCGTGTTTCTATAACCCACCGAACATGGGTTACAGGATCTTTTCCGTGCGCACTTGGTCTTGTGCTTGTGTGTACACACGAAGGAGGTAAAGGGAACCAGGCAAAAAACACCTTTAACGAAAAAACTCAAAGAAAAAAAAAAGAGGAAGAAAATGACAATGAAAAGAAAAATTAATAATAATAATAATAATAATAATAATAATAATAATGCATAATATATATATAGCGCATATATTCAGGCATGAGCCCTGCTCAAAGCGCTGTACAAAAAATAACAAATTAAAAAAAACACTGTAGTACACGCGAATAAGATTTCCGAAACATAATACGAAGCGTCATGGCATGTTTCAAGAAAATCACTTCCACTGCGAAGACCAAGCTTCATGGCTGGAACCAAAAACAATGCCCGTTTGCTGGAAATTGAATGATTCAGAGGTCAGTTCTAAAGATTCGACCAAGTGAGGTCACGAGAACGTCACACAGAAAGACCTTAATACTGTTTTACTTTGCCAAGGACACTGTCTTAAGTCTAAGGCCTGACAACAACAAAAGGAAGCTGTGCACGTGGTATCTGGCCTACTTGATGATACTGTCTGCTTTATATCATGCATGAAAAACATTGTAAAAGCAATGTTAATTATGAACTTTAATGTAGATTAAAAAAAACCAATACAGATCATCGTTTTGACTTGAAAATCTTCAGTGAGAACAAACGTCATACACATAACACAAACATGAAATGTTCTTTTCCTTCGTGTGTATGTTTATGTTTTTGAGTGTGTCTGTGTGTGTGTGTGTGTGTGCGTGTGTGTGTTTGTGTGCGTGTGTGTGTATGTGTGTGCGTGCGTGCGTGCGTGCGTGCGTGCGTGCGTGTGTGTGTGTGTGGGAGTGTAGCTTCAGGCGCCAAAAAAATGACGGGAATAAAATTCGCTTTTAACAACTCTTTGGAATTTACAGTCTTGGGAATCCCGTTCGACCTACCTAAATCAAACTGTTTACCAGTCTCAGTCAAAATTGTTGACGCATTGGGCATCGAATTCTTACCAAACCTTACTGGAGGAATTCGAAGTACATGTACTCTGTCCTTAAAAAGCATCACATAGTGGCTTTATGTTACAAAAGAAAAAAACTGCATTGTAAACATCCTCGTTGCATAAATATAAAGTTGATGCTATGTAGCATAAGGTAGGACTTTTTAAAATGATAAATGAATTCGCAACAAACACAAATATTAAAGAAAGTAAAATAAATCGTGAAATTCAACGGGAGGGTGGAGGGGGGAGGGGCTAAGGTGAACGTCAGAGTAAAACATTTATTATACATATTTATAACATTCTGTATTTCCTCACAGAAAGATTTGAAATGTCGTGTAGCGAATGTATATTTTTTATGTATACCTTTTCTTTGTAAGATAGTGGTGATGCTGTTGTTGTGTTGTAATACATGTATTTTAAACGAAAAGAACCAAAACACACACACACACACACACACACACACACACACACACACACACACACACACACACACACACCAACACATACACACACACACACACACACACACATACATACAAACACACACACATACACACTCAAACACACACACACACACACGCGCGCGCGCGCGCGCACCGCACGCACACACTCAAACACACACACACACACAAACACACACACACACACACACAAACACACACACACACACACACAAACACACACACACACACACACACTCGCACAACCCCTTCCCCCCCTCCACACACACACACACAAACACACACAACACCCCCCGCCCCCCCCCCCCTACCCCCCACCCCCGACCCCCCCCTACCCACCCCCCCCCCCCCCCCCCCCCCCCCCCACACACACACACACTCACGGCCACTGCTTGACTGAAATGCTAGAGAGGTTGGTACCCGACCGACCCTGGGAAAGAACGAGCACTCGCAAGGTGTGATCGCTCAAGAGGCATCAATGAAGTCCAGGAGATGTAAATAGTAAGCAGTTTCACAGATAGCAGGACCACAGCCAATTCTGCCTCTCCTTGGAGCCAAAGCTGCTACGAAAATAGGCTGCTTGTCTTTGAGAGTCAATTAACGACTTCCTCATATAGGTGACGCGGCTTGTGCTCTGGATTAAAGCTGTTTAGCCTCTTGGCTACTTAACCACTGGGGTGGAAGGGTAGGAGGGAGGGGGAGTGTAATGGTGGTGGGGAAGGAGAGGATAGGAAGGGATGGGGAGAGAGTGTGATGGTGGTAGGAAGAGGAGGGTGGGGGAAGGCTTTGGAGGATGAGGGTGTGGGTGACTACAATTAAGTGGCTATTTGGAAGATCGTGAAAGTTCATTTCTGCAGGTGTTGTCGAATAGTACTCTTACAATAGGGGATATTGGGTACACTATATACTTCAATCTTGTTTTTCAGCAGGTGTCTTTCAAAGTACCTCTGTAACGGTAAATATTGAAGGTCGGAAGAATAGAGATGTTTTTGGCTAGCTCGAGCCTCAACCGATGAAATTGTGGGATTTCTTTTTGTTTTGTTTTTATTAAACGGTTACCCCATTGCTGGAACAATTCAAGTCTATTATTATCATCTTCTTTTTCTCTTTCTCGATCCTCTCCTTCCTTTTGCTTACGTTATCTTCTTCTTCTCCTTCTTTGCTCTTCTGTCTTCTCCTTCTTTGCTCTTCTGTCTTCTCCTTCTTTGCTCTTCTGTCTTCTCCTTTGCTCTTCTGTCTTCTCCTTCTTTGCTCTTCTGTCTTCTCCTTCTTTGCTCTTCTGTCTTCTCCTTCTTTACTCTTCTGTCTTCTCCTTCTTTGCTCTTCTGTCTTCTCCTTTGTTCTTCTGTCTTCTCCTTCTTTGCTCTTCTGTCTTCTCCTTTGCTCTTCTGTCTTCTCCTCCTTTGCTCTTCTGTCTTCTCCTTCTTTGCTCTTCTGTCTTCTCCTTCTTTGCTCTTCTGTCTTCTCCTTCTTTGCTCTTCTGTCTTCTCCTTTGCTCTTCTGTCTTCTCCTTCTTTGTTCTTCTGTCTTCTCCTTCTTTGCTCTTCTGTCTTCTCCTTCTTTACTCTTCTGTCTTCTCCTTTGCTCTTCTGTCTTCTCCTTCTTTGCTCTTCTGTCTTCTCCTTTGCTCTTCTGTCTTCTTCTTTGCTCTTCTGTCTTCTCCTTCTTTGTTCTTCTGTCTTCTCCTTTGCTCTTCTGTCTTCTCCTTCTTTGCTCTTCTGTCTTCTCCTTCTTTGTTCTTCTGTCTTCTCCTTTGCTCTTCTGTCTTCTTCTCCTTTGCTCTTCTGTCTTCTCCTTCTTTGCTCTTCTGTCTTCTCCTTCTTTGCTCTTCTGTCTTCTCCTTCTTTGCTCTTCTGTCTTTTCCTTCTTTGTTCTTCTGTCTTCTCCTTCTTTGTTCTTCTGTCTTCTCCTTCTTTGTTCTTCTGTCTTCTCCTTCTTTGTTCTTCTGTCTTCTCCTTCTTTGTTCTTCTGTCTTCTCCTTCTTTGTTCTTCTGTCTTCTCCTTCTTTGTTCTTCTGTCTTCTCCTTCTTTGTTCTTCTGTCTTCTCCTTCTTTGTTCTTCTGTCTTCTCCTTCTTTGCTCTTCTGTCTTCTCCTTCTTTGTTCTTCTGTCTTCTCCTTCTTTGTTCTTCTGTCTTCTCCTTCTTTGCTCTTCTGTCTTCTCCTTCTTTGCTCTTCTGTCTTCTCCTTCTTTGTTCTTCTGTCTTCTCCTTCTTTGTTCTTCTGTCTTCTCCTTCTTTGTTCTTCTGTCTTCTCCTTCTTTGTTCTTCTGTCTTCTCCTTCTTTGTTCTTCTGTCTTCTCCTTCTTTGTTCTTCTGTCTTCTCCTTCTTTGCTCTTCTGTCTTCTCCTTCTTTGCTCTTCTGTCTTCTCCTTCTTTGCTCTTCTGTCTTCTCCTTCTTTGTTCTTCTGTCTTCTCCTTCTTTGTTCTTCTGTCTTCTCCTTCTTTGTTCTTCTGTCTTCTCCTTCTTTGTTCTTCTGTCTTCTCCTTCTTTGTTCTTCTGTCTTCTCCTTCTTTGCTCTTCTGTCTTCTCCTTCTTTGCTCTTCTGTCTTCTCCTTTTTTGCTCTTCTGTCTTCTCCTTCTTTGTTCTTCTGTCTTCTCCTTCTTTGCTCTTCTGTCTTCTCCTTCTTTGCTCTTCTGTCTTCTCCTTTGCTCTTCTGTCTTCTCCTTCTTTGCTCTTCTGTCTTCTCCTTCTTTGCTCTTCTGTCTTCTCCTTTGCTCTTCTGTCTTCTCCTTCTTTGCTCTTCTGTCTTCTCCTTTGCTCTTCTGTCTTCTCCTTCTTTGCTCTTCTGTCTTCTCCTTTGCTCTTCTGTCTTCTCCTTCTTTGTTCTTCTGTCTTCTCCTTCTTTGCTCTTCTGTCTTCTCCTTCTTTGTTCTTCTGTCTTCTCCTTCTTTGTTCTTCTGTCTTCTCCTTCTTTGCTCTTCTGTCTTCTCCTTCTTTGCTCTTCTGTCTTCTCCTTTGCTCTTCTGTCTTCTCCTTTGCTCTTCTGTCTTCTCCTTCTTTGCTCTTCTGTCTTCTCCTTCTTTGCTCTTCTGTCTTCTCCTTCTTTACTCTTCTGTCTTCCTCCTTCTTTGCTCTTCTGTCTTCTCCTTTGCTCTTCTGTCTTCTCCTTCTTTGCTCTTCTGTCTTCTCCTTCTTTACTCTTCTGTCTTCCTCCTTCTTTGTTCTTCTGTCTTCTCCTTCTTTGCTCTTCTGTCTTCTCCTTCTTTGTTCTTCTGTCTTCTCCTTCTTTGTTCTTCTGTCTTCTCCTTCTTTGCTCTTCTGTCTTCTCCTTCTTTGCTCTTCTGTCTTCTCCTTCTTTACTCTTCTGTCTTCTCCTTCTTTGCTCTTCTGTCTTCTCCTTCTTTGCTCTTCTGTCTTCTCCTTCTTTGCTCTTCTGTCTTCTCCTTCTTTGCTCTTCTGTCTTCTCCTTCTTTACTCTTCTGTCTTCCTCCTTCTTTGTTCTTCTGTCTTCTCCTTCTTTGTTCTTCTGTCTTCTCCTTCTTTGCTCTTCTGTCTTCTCCTTCTTTGCTCTTCTGTCTTCTCCTTCTTTACTCTTCTGTCTTCTCCTTCTTTGCTCTTCTGTCTTCTCCTTTGCTCTTCTGTCTTCTCCTTCTTTGCTCTTCTGTCTTCTCCTTCTTTGCTCTTCTGTCTTCTCCTTTGCTCTTCTGTCTTCTCCTTTGCTCTTCTGTCTTCTCCTTCTTTGCTCTTCTGTCTTCTCCTTTGCTCTTCTGTCTTCTCCTTTGCTCTTCTGTCTTCTCCTTTGCTCTTCTGTCTTCTCCTTCTTTGCTCTTCTGTCTTCTCCTTCTTTGCTCTTCTGTCTTCTCCTTTGCTCTTCTGTCTTCTCCTTCTTTGCTCTTCTGTCTTCTCCTTCTTTGCTCTTCTGTCTTCTCCTTCTTTGCTCTTCTGTCTTCTCCTTTGCTCTTCTGTCTTCTCCTTTGCTCTTCTGTCTTCTCCTTTGCTCTTCTGTCTTCTCCTTTGCTCTTCTGTCTTCTCCTTCTTTGCTCTTCTGTCTTCTCCTTCTTTGTTCTTCTGTCTTCTCCTTTGCTCTTCTGTCTTCTCCTTTGCTCTTCTGTCTTCTCCTTCTTTGCTCTTCTGTCTTCTCCTTCTTTGCTCTTCTGTCTTCTCCTTCTTTGCTCTTCTGTCTTCTCCTTTGCTCTTCTGTCTTCTCCTTTGCTCTTCTGTCTTCTCCTTCTTTGCTCTTCTGTCTTCTCCTTTGTTCTTCTGTCTTCTCCTTTGTTCTTCTGTCTTCTCCTTCTTTGCTCTTCTGTCTTCTCCTTCTTTGCTCTTCTGTCTTCTCCTTCTTTGCTCTTCTGTCTTCTCCTTTGCTCTTCTGTCTTCTCCTTTGCTCTTCTGTCTTCTCCTTTGCTCTTCTGTCTTCTCCTTTGCTCTTCTGTCTTCTCCTTTGCTCTTCTGTCTTCTCCTTCTTTGCTCTTCTGTCTTCTCCTTTGCTCTTCTGTCTTCTCCTTTGCTCTTCTGTCTTCTCCTTTGCTCTTCTGTCTTCTCCTTTGCTCTTCTGTCTTCTCCTTTGCTCTTCTGTCTTCTCCTTCTTTGCTCTTCTGTCTTCTCCTTCTTTGTTCTTCTGTCTTCTCCTTTGCTCTTCTGTCTTCTCCTTTGCTCTTCTGTCTTGTCCTTCTTTGCTCTTCTGTCTTCTCCTTCTTTGCTCTTCTGTCTTCTCCTTCTTTGCTCTTCTGTCTTCTCCTTTGCTCTTCTGTCTTCTCCTTTGCTCTTCTGTCTTCTCCTTCTTTGCTCTTCTGTCTTCTCCTTCTTTGTTCTTCTGTCTTCTCCTTCTTTACTCTTCTGTCTTCTCCATCTTTGCTCTTCTGTCTTCTCCTTTGCTCTTCTGTCTTCTCCTTCTTTGTTCTTCTGTCTTCTCCTTTGCTCTTCTGTCTTCTCCTTTGCTCTTCTGTCTTCTCCTTCTTTGCTCTTCTGTCTTCTCCTTCTTTACTCTTCTGTCTTCTCCTTTGCTCTTCTGTCTTCTCCTTTGCTCTTCTGTCTTCTCCTTCTTTACTCTTCTGTCTTCTCCTTCTTTGCTCTTCTGTCTTCTCCTTTGCTCTTCTGTCTTCTCCTTTGCTCTTCTGTCTTCTCCTTCTTTGCTCTTCTGTCTTCTCCTTCTTTGTTCTTCTGTCTTCTCCTTTGCTCTTAAAATTCTGTCTTCTCCTCCTTTGTTCTTCTGTCTTCTCCTTCTTTGTTCTTCTGTCTTCTCCTTCTTTGCTCTTCTGTCTTCTCCTTTGCTCTTCTGTCTTCTCCTCCTTTGTTCTTCTGTCTTCTCCTTCTTTGTTCTTCTGTCTTCTCCTTCTTTGCTCTTATGTCTTCTCCTTTGCTCTTCTGTCTTCTCCTCCTTTGTTCTTCTGTCTTCTCCTTCTTTGTTCTTCTGTCTTCTCCTTCTTTGCTCTTCTGTCTTCTCCTTCTTTGCTCTTCTGTCTTCTCCTTCTTTGTTCTTCTGTCTTCTCCTTCTTTGTTCTTCTGTCTTCTCCTCCTTTGCTCTTCTGTCTTCTCCTTCTTTGTTCTTCTGTCTTCTCCTTCTTTGCTCTTCTGTCTTCTCCTTCTTTGCTCTTCTGTCTTCTCCTTCTTTGTTCTTCTGTCTTCTCCTTCTTTGTTCTTCTGTCTTCTCCTCCTTTGCTCTTCTGTCTTCTCCTTCTTTGCTCTTCTGTCTTCTCCTTTGTTCTTCTGTCTTCTCCTTTGTTCTTCTGTCTTCTCCTTCTTTGCTCTTCTGTCTTCTCCTTCTTTGCTCTTCTGTCTTCTCCTTCTTTGCTCTTCTGTCTTCTCCTTCTTTGTTCTTCTGTCTTCTCCTTCTTTGCTCTTCTGTCTTCTCCTTCTTTACTCTTCTGTCTTCTCCTTCTTTGCTCTTCTGTCTTCTCCTTCTTTACTCTTCTGTCTTCTCCTTCTTTACTCTTCTGTCTTCTCCTTTGTTCTTCTGTCTTCTCCTTTGTTCTTCTGTCTTCTCCTTCTTTGTTCTTCTGTCTTCTCCTTCTTTGCTCTTCTGTCTTCTCCTTCTTTGCTCTTCTGTCTTCTCCTTCTTTGCTCTTCTGTCTTCTCCTTCTTTGCTCTTCTGTCTTCTCCTTCTTTGCTCTTCTGTCTTCTCCTTCTTTGCTCTTCTGTCTTCTCCTTCTTTGCTCTTCTGTCTTCTCCTTCTTTGCTCTTCTGTCTTCTCCTTCTTTACTCTTCTGTCTTCTCCTTCTTTGTTCTTCTGTCTTCTCCTTCTTTGCTCTTCTGTCTTCTCCTTCTTTGCTCTTCTGTCTTCTCCTTCTTTGCTCTTCTGTCTTCTCCTTCTTTGTTCTTCTGTCTTCTCCTTCTTTACTCTTCTGTCTTCTCCTTCTTTGCTCTTCTGTCTTCTCCTTCTTTACTCTTCTGTCTTCTCCTTCTTTGCTCTTCTGTCTTCTCCTTCTTTGCTCTTCTGTCTTCTCCTTCTTTACTCTTCTGTCTTCTCCTTCTTTACTCTTCTGTCTTCTCCTTTGCTCTTCTGTCTTCTCCTTCTTTACTCTTCTGTCTTCTCCTTCTTTACTCTTCTGTCTTCTCCTTCTTTGCTCTTCTGTCTTCTCCTTCTTTACTCTTCTGTCTTCTCCTTCTTTGTTCTTCTGTCTTCTCCTTCTTTACTCTTCTGTCTTCTCCTTCTTTACTCTTCTGTCTTCTCCTTCTTTGCTCTTCTGTCTTCTCCTTCTTTACTCTTCTGTCTTCTCCTTCTTTACTCTTCTGTCTTCTCCTTCTTTGCTCTTCTGTCTTCTCCTTCTTTGTTCTTCTGTCTTCTCCTTCTTTGCTCTTCTGTCTTCTCCTTCTTTACTCTTCTGTCTTCCTCCTCCTTTGCTCTTCTGTCTTCCTCCTTTCTATCTCCTCTTCCTATCCTCCAAGTCCTCTCCTCCTCCTATTTTTCTCCTATCCCCTCCTTCTCCTCTCCTCCTTCTCCTCCTCTTCGTTTCCTCTTCTGTCTTCCTCCTCCTTTCTCCTCCTTTTCTTCTCCTCCTCATCCTCTTCTTCTCCTCTTCTCCTCAATCACTTCTTCTCTACGCCTTCTTCTCTCGTCCTCTTTTTTCTCTCCTTCTCTTCTTCTCTTCTCCTCCTCTCGCCCTCCTTCTTCTCTTCTTCTCTGCTCTTTCTTTCCGCACCATCTCCTTCTTCTCATCGTCATCATTGTTCTCCTCATCATCTTTAACATCATCATCGTCATTATAATTTGTATCCAAGCCGTCTCTTAGAAGAAAAAAAACCCGACATGGAGAGCAACAGTACCGTCTTACCCCTTCCCATATCTACCCCACCCTTCCCCACCCCCGTCCCAGACACCAACCCCACCAGCACCAGCACCACCACTACCACCTCCCTCACACTCTTCGTCCCCCATCACTCTCCACCACGCCCCCTAGTTGTTCTAACGACGGCATCACTCTGACGTGGTTCAATTTACCACCTGCACCACAGGGCTGGCTGTTGTCGCCCTTGCTTACCTGGCGGTATTGTTGGAGGGCCTGAAACTTGACATGGGCCGTCAGGTAGGCTTCGTGCCTCGAGGCTCCTCCAGCCCGCTGTTACCTGTAACCGTAGATATTACCCCCCAGCCCGGGAAAACGGTCCCTGCTTTGAGGGACAGCCAGGCAGAAAATGGCCCCCCTGAAACTGAAAGACACCTTTGATACCTTTCGAACCTCACACACAGTGCCACTATTGACATCCTGACAGATCCCAAACAAGCGCGAGAGAGAATCCTGTCAAGTTCGTCAACGAAGACACCCTATCCATCGCCGACACCTTCCCTTGTCTCACAGATTAAACAGCAACACCTTATTACCGCTCATGTGGCTCGGGGAACAACGAGGAGAGAGGAAGGAGTGAAAGGAGATCTACCCGGACCGCAAGAAGGTCGCGTGCGGTGAGGTTTTTGTCGTGATGGATGCGTCAACATCTTGCACCCCGTGAGATCAGTTTGCGGGTGGTTCTCATTGTCAGGTTCGGGTAGATGGAGGATTCACCACAACGTGACAGCGTGCACCACACACACCCATATAAACCACAACCCCACGCCCAGTGTTAAAAAAAATAATATTGTTTTTGCTGTATCAAGCCGCACACAAAAAGAATAAGAAGAAACAAACAACAGCGTAGAGAAATAGTTTTTTTTTTTAAGTGGATTAAAGGGCAATGCAGACTTTGCAACGAAGAATTGCTCCATTCAGCCGTACAGGATAATGTCCCATTGTCCTTGTTTATCCCAAGGGAGATTTTGTTTGCTTTCTCCCTTGCAAAAAGCAAACCCGATATCGTAGTGAGGCAATACCCATTCTTTTCATTTATTTTGTTGTTGCAAAACGAAAATCACAACTTAACGTTTGAGGGCATTTGTGCGAATTTAAGAGAGAAAAAAGTTTGTCTCCGTGCCTTCGTCATTTCAGCAGAGGAAAAATACTTGGAAGGTCGGAGCAAGGCTGTGCATGTTCATATCGGCATTGTATCTCATTAAAGGCACAATCCTTCACGTGTTTACAAACGATTGACCATCTCGGGTAAGTCCATCCTTCTACAAGGACACATACCAAAAATCAACATCCTGGCTTGTTCCTGTGCAAAATCAGATTCTTAATGGATTAATTGCTTACAAGCCATTTCTGGCCTTTGAAGAAATGATTTCAGAACACAGAATACAGCATATTTTATTGCCCAAGTTTCGGAAGTCGTTTTGACAAGCCAGTTGTGACTTTTTAAGAAGTTATTTCATGAAAGAGTCCCTACAATGTACAGAAAGAAGCAATGATGTTGAATAGCTAGCCCCCCGCGGGTTAGGGGGAGTCCCATATTGGTTGGGACGAGAAAGAATTTACCCGATGCTCCCCAGCATGTCGTAAGAGGCGACTAACGGATTTTGTTTCTCCTTTTACCCTTGTTAAGTGTTTCTTGTATAGAATATAGTCAATGTTTGTAAAGATGTTAGTCAAGCAGTATGTAAGAAATGTTAAGTCCTTTGTACTGGAAACTTGCATTCTCCCAGAAAGGTAATATATTGTACTACGTTGCAAGCCCCTGGAGCAAATTTTTGATTAGTGCTTTTGTGAACAAGAAACAATTGACAAGTGACTCTATCCCATCCCCCCCATTTCCCTCCGTCGCGATATAACCTTGAACGGTTGAAAACGACGTTAAACACCAAAGAAAGAAAGATGTTTTTAGCTAGGTGGAGGGATGGCCCTATCCTATGCAAAAACATGGCCATGATTAGTATCTAAAATGGTGAGCAAAAGGGTGGGAAGGACTTAGCCTTTAGGTATTGCAAACTAAAAGCTATCTATCGAATGTTTTTACAACATCGTATCCTGTTTTTACATTTAGTCAAGTTTTGACTAAATGTTTTAACATAGAGGGGGAATCGAAACGAGGGTCGTGGTGTGTGTGTGTGTGTGTGTGTGTGTGTGTGTGTGTGCGTGCGTGCGTGCGTGCGTGCGTGTAGAGCGATTCAGACCAAACTACTGGGCCGATCTTTATGAAATTTTACATGAGAGTTCCTGGGATTGATATCCCCGAACGTTTTTTTCATTTTTTCGATAAATGTCTTTGATGACGTCATATCCGGCTTTTCGTGAAAGTTGAGGCGGCACTGTCACGCCCTCATTTTTCAACCAAATTGGTTCAAATTTTGGTCAAGTAGTCTTCGACAAAGCCCGGACTTTGGTATTGCATTTCAGCGTGATGGCTTAAAAATTAATTAATGACTTTGGTCATTAAAAATCTGAAAATTGTAAAAAAAAATAAAAAATTATAAAACGATCCAAATTTACGTTTATCTTATTCTCCATTATTTTCTGATTCTAAAAACATATAAATATGTTATATTTGAATTAAAAACAAGCTCTGAAAATTAAAAATATAAAAATTATTATCAAAATTAAATTTTCCAAATCAATTTAAAAACACTTTCATCTTATTCCTTGTCGGCTCCTGATTCCAAAAACATATAGATATGATATGTTTGGATTAAAAACACGCTCAGAAAGTTAAAACGAAGAGAGGTATAGAAACGCGTGCTATCCTTCTCAGCGCAACTACTAAACCGCTCTTCTTGTCAATTTCACTGCCTGAGCGGTGGACTGACGATGCTACGAGTATACGGTCTTGCTGAAAAATTGCATTGCGTTCAGTTTGATTCTGTGAGTTCCACAGCTACTTGATTAAATGTTGTATTTTCGCCTTACGCGACTTGTTAATCTTCACAATGATTTGAGTGAAACTACCTGACATAACAAGCTGTAAAGCTGCATTTTTTGGGTCACTTTCGTCGTTTAAGCGAGTTTTTTGTTTGTAATTTTTTCAAGAATAAGGTGCCTGCCAAAAATGGCCCCAACGATCTATTCTTTATAAATCAGATGCAAATTTAAACACGTAAGTATAGTTCATTCATAAGCATGCATGGTTTTATATAAGTCATTTCTTTATGTTTCAACCCTCCAGAGCATAAGTGACTTAATTTGATGACATGATAAAACTTTCTTTGAGTTTACAAAGCTTATTTTCCAAATAGTGCCTTTTTTGCACAATGAAACGCCACTCATTTTCAACATAAATCACAACAACAACAACAACAACAACAACAACAACAACAACAACAACAACAACAACAACAACAAACACAACAACAACAACGACAACAATAACAACAACAACAACAACAACAAGAAACACAACAACAAACACAGCAACAACAACAACAACGACCAATACAACAAAGCACTCGGTCAGGAACACTTTGAATGCATTCAATACATAGAGATTACACAACGTCATCGAGTGAGGGACCGAAAAATATTGAAACTCGAGGACGATTTTTTTGTGGTATCAACCGAGACCGTAGGTCGAGGTTGATACCACACAAAAAAATCATCCGAGAGTTTCAATATTTTTTGGTCCCTCACAAGATGACGTTTGTGTAATTTGTGTATACAATGATCAACGACAAAGACAAAAATTAAAACAAAAACAACACGAACTCTTTTCCATCGAGGAATGGTGGAAGGAAAATAACACAACCGGAAATAGATCTAGATCTAAATTGATCTCTATGACCCGTGCCTTGATACCATTGAGATCATAGGAGATGCACAGCAGTGCCGATACCAGGTTTCTTTAGCTTCACTTTAAAATGATATCAGAACGATAGTTATTCACTTGAAAGTGAACACAGGAGAGTTGTATACATATAGAATACTACATGGCTTGCTGTGTCGTACCTGATTTACACGAGGTTTTTTTATTTTTTAAATATTGAACTGCAAGCAAAAGCGAGCTGTTCACTATTTGAAAAAGTGACGAGTGTAAATCTGGTACAAACCAGCAAGCCATGTAGTATTCTGTTTATCCTACATACTGTATTTACATGTATTTTACTCAAAACGTCCCGCAGTCAAGGCAGCCAAATTGAAGACGCTTGTTTTGGAGCCTCGATCTCTTCTAAAGCGTCTGCAATCTATTACGTCAAAGCAAAGAAACGTCACTCTGGAAAGTGTGGCGTGACGTGTTAGTTCTAAACATTCATCGAGGGGAATTAGCGAGCGCAATTTTTATTCTATAATGTCGTTTGTCTCGGTGACTTTGGCATCATAATCAGAGAAAAAACATTGAGGTCCCTGCTAGACTTGCTTGACATGACCTCATTTGCATAATATACACACGTGTGATTTGAACGATTATTATCTCATGAGTGTCTCTCTCACGTATGTAGGATAAACGTCCATTCTTCAAACTTCAAACAAAGTCTTGTCGTGACCATAAACGACAATTTAGCGTGCAGTCTTAGATAGCCTGTGGCCGGGTCCATAAAGGGTTTTACTGCAAAGTGAACTTTCACTGACACAGTACCATCGTAGATAAATTTGACTGCTCCTTTTAACAAGAAAATGGTGAACTGAAAAGAAAGCAGAAGGAGATCACGAACCAACCTTGGTCCTTTTAAGTTTCCTTTTGAATCTTTTGTGGGTGAGACATTGGAGGGAGGGATCTGACAAAACGCACGTGTTTGGATCGAGAGACAAACACGCTTGAACATATTCGATGATTAAAGAGTGCGTTGGCACTTTCGCACATAATTTCGCACGAAAACACGAACGCACGCACACAC
>NC_090250.1:28085493-28110493 GCF_037325665.1 Littorina saxatilis | reverse complement strand
CTCTCTCTCTCTCTCTCTCTCTCTCTCTCTCTCTCTCTCTCTCTCTCTCTCTCTCTCTCTCTTTCTCTCTCTCCTCCCCATAAACGTTCACTGTCTCGTGTTTTTTATTAGATACTTCCCTGACCCTGGTAAAAACAAACAAACAATCAAACCACTTAGCTATCACCGTCCCTCCACTATGCTGGCAATCTGAGTCAAATTTGCCAGGTGTTGACAATAATACGAGAACACCGGAGTGACCACCACTGTCACGTGACTCACATGACCCGTGAGAGACAATACCGCCGTCGCTGAGTGACGTCCAGAGAAGACGGTGTCACCAGGAACTGCGCACCTGCTAGTTCAAATGGTGTGTCTTTTTACAATAAAATATAATCACAATTAAGAAACAACTGGGCTACACAAAAAAGTGTAATGTTTGTCTTGTAAGACTACATATACAGTATATATCAGGGAGGCTGCTTCTGCTGTTGATGATGATCCTGTGGTTCTTGCTAATTCTTCCTCGTCTCCTTGTTCGTTTGTGCGCTTGCTTTTTTTTTTTTTAATATATATCTATTAAATTTTAGTCAAGTTTTGACTAAATGTTTTAACATAGTTGTGTTTTATGTTCATGCCTTTCTCTTCATACCTTCCAAAGCAACCACACACAAAAACATGAAATCAATCTTTCTAAAAATTAAAACAAAAATAGAGGGGGGGAGGGGGGTGAAGGGCGGGAGGTCTCAGAGCATATAGCCAATTTTGTTTGACCAACCAAGCGATCAAAATGCAAACCGAAGGGAGGGCAAAATGCAATCAACACACAAATTAAACATGGATGTTTAGGAAAATCGGCAAATCGGAGCACTGTTGAATCTTGCGCGGTACGAAGGACTAAAACAGGGTTCTGCTAAAAGTTAGCCAAAGTCAAACCAAAAAGAAAATTTTATTTTTCATTTTCATTTTCATTACTTTATTGACCCATCGCTGGGGGAATCGGGTCGCTTCCTCCAAGTGGAAAGCTAGCAGCAACAGAATGACACTACCCAGGTGTGTGCGTGTTTAGGTGTAATCAGCCACTTGCACTGATGGCAGAATGACCGAGATCTTTTACGTGCCACAGTGGTGACACGAGGGTGGAGCATGGATACCGTCTCTGAGGCTGCACATAAAGTTGACCCGTGTGCGCATGCGTCCCGGCCCGGATTCGAACCCGTGACCCTCGGATCAGTGCTCTACCTACTGAGCTACCGGGCCCCTAAATAGCACTAACAAGTCCTGCACAAAATTGTACAGTACAGTAAAGTTCCAAAAAGTCTTGCCCAGTGTTCATTAATACAAAACAGAAAGCAGCTTTTCACAGCAAGTAAAATGGAGTCCTGAAACGTGTTTGCAAGAACTTGTCTGTATAATTGTTTAAGTTAATTTGGTTTAGTTAGTTTAGTTTAGTTTAGTTTACTCTACTCTACTCTACTCTACTCTACTCTACTCTACTCTACTCTATTTTACTCTACTCTACTCTACTCTCCTTTACTGACTTTCCTTTCCTTTCCTTTCCTTTCCTTTCCTTTCCTTTACTTTTATATACTTCACTTTACTTTAATTTTCTATAATTTACTTTACTTTACTCAGAGATCGATACTGAGGACGTATGTCTATCTTTACTTCATTTCTTGTACGTGCTGTGTGTTTGTTCTCTTTCTGTTTACTTTAATTTTCCTTGTTCTCTGTTTCAGTACCTGCCACGTGTCAACTTTTGTTCTCCAAACTCGGTGTCCGCCTGGCCGCTACCGACTGACCGACCAAAGGCGAACAACAGTCTTTTGATATCTGATCCGTTCGGAGACTGTGAGCGGCACAATACAGGCCGCGCCGCCTGGTGCCAGCACTAACGTTAATCCAATGATGTACTTGACTCTGCGAGGACCATGACAAAACAGCACGTGCCAGACCTTTTTGACAGGTGTCCAAGCTGTCCAGTTACACACTGTGGTGTTTTTGACATTGTGTGTTTGTGTGGGGGAGGATGTGTGTGTATGTGTGTGTGTGCAAGGGCGGATCTGGGGGGGGGGGTTACACGGGTTACGTAACCCCCCCCCCACCCCCAAAAAAAAGAGGTAATTTATTGGCTCAGGATGCACCAGATAGCTCCATTTTGCTTCTTTGGATAAAAAAAATTTCCGGGGGGGCATGCCCCCGGACCCCCCTAGAGGCTTAGGCGCCTTCGGCGCCGTCAACTTGTATCTTCGCAGTCATTTTGTAACCCCCCCCCTCCAAAGTGAATTGATCCGCCCTTGGTGTGTGTGTGTGTTAGTGTGTGTGTGTGTGTGTGTGTGTGTGTGTGTCACTGTGTGTTTGCGCGTGTGTATGTGTGTGTGTATGTGTGTGTGCGTGTGTGTGTGTGTGCGCGTGTGTGGGTGTGTGTGTGTGCGTACCGGGGGGGGGGGGAGGGGGGTATCTTTGGCACTTTTTTGAAATGACAGAGTGTGTTTTATAGTGCTGTCAACATACGTCCTTGTAAGTCTTTGTGGAGAGTATATAATGCAAAATAACGTGTATTACTGGAAAGGATTTTCGTGCTCCAGGCTTGCGGTTTCTGTCGAACACACGGACGTATGCACGCACGTAGCGGCCGCGCCTGCACGCACTCACACACAAGCACCACGTATGACACACAAAGAGAAACGTGAACACAAGCGCGCAAACGCAACACACACACACACACACACACACACACACACACACACACACACACACACACACACACACACACACACACACACACACACACATATATATATATAAAACACATACAAACACACACACACACACAAGAGTTATGACAAGATGAGCATCTTTGACAAGGCGTTATCCCCCTTGTGTAAATTAAAGTGCCACTACTCTTGACACGTCTATTTTCCATCCTTTCCATTCACAACCTTCAAGAGTTATCTGTTCAAGTTGTCTTGTCAAACCTTTTGAAAGCGCTGCTTTTTGTATAATAAACAGCCCGCTACGCGCTGTTTACTGTCATGTTGGATAAAACATGATAGGCTAGAGTGTGGTCCTATTTACGGATAAGAACTGTTATTTACTAGGGTATATGATCAACTGCGTATGAATGTGAAGAATGCTATGCGTAGTCAGCGCACTTGCCCTCTGACTCTATTTTTCTTTATTTGGTGTTTAACGTCGTTTTCAACCACGAAGGTTATATCGCGACGGGGAAAGGGGGGAGATGGGATAGAGCCACTTGTCAATTGTTTCTTGTTCACAAAAGCACTAATCAAAAAATTGCTCCAGGGGCTTGCAACGTAGTACAATATATGACCTTACTGGGAGAATGCAAGTTTCCAGTACAAAGGACTTAACATTTCTCACATAATGCTTGACTAAAATCTTGACAAAAATGGACTATATTCTATAGAAGAAACACTTAACAAGGGTAAAAGGAGAAACAGAATCCGTTAGTCGCCTCTTACGACATGCTGGGGAGCATCGGGTAAATTCTTCCCCCTAACCCGCGGGGGTCTATTTTTGTCTGCCTGTCAATCAGTCTCAGCGACTGTCTGTCTGTCTGTGTGTGTGTGTCTGTCTGTGTGTCTGTCTGTCTGTCTCTGTCTGTAGGGGAAGGGCTCCTAATATGGACCACTTTTTGTTTCATGCTAATAACTAGCTTGTTTTTTTGCGAAGAAGTTTCATTTTGTGTTTGGTAGTCCTTCTCTCTTAGATTAACCGTGAGGCCTAATCAGAGTGAAATCGCTTTGATAGATATTCAGCCAAAATTAAATACAGACAAAATCACAAATGGTCCATATTAGGAGCCTGGGCGCCTAATATGGACCAGTGAAGCGGCCTTCACGAATCACTGTAAAAAGCCCCCTATACTTCAAAATAACATGATACAACTTAGTGTACAAGTCAGACTAATTAAAATATGCTTTAGATTTATCTGTTTCGGGATGATGAGAGCATTATTTGAAGCACACAGGGAAACTAAAGAAGCTTATCAAAAACAGAGTAAAAATAAGTGAAATCAACTTCCACGAAAAGAAGACTTTTTGTTATATTTTTTTGAAATCTCGAGGGCTAGTTATAGGTTATTTCCAGCAATCTTTTTACTGAATTAATGAAAATAGCCTTTAGTTTTTATTTTCTTCGATTTGTTGAAGGTGGTCCATATTAGGGGACTCGCACATACTTTGAAATGTTGCGATTTATTTTTGTTTGCAGTAGAAACTCGGGATCAACACTGCTAAAATGTAACAAATACGGTCATATGTAGCAATTTGTGTGTGATAAAAGCTTTGGCTGTGGACAGAAACGAGTCCGTTTTAGGCGGCAAATTTAGAGTGAACGCTGCCAAAAGTGAAAAAAACAGAAAAAGCCTAACAGTTTTGAGATTTGTGTTTCTGCAACTGTTTTGACATGTGTAAGTTATCCAGAGAGGGTAAATACAGCGAATAAATCTTTTTTGAGCGCTCTAGCGCCGTTAGTTTGTCAGAACATGAGGTGGTCCATATTAGGAGCCGGTCCATATTAGGAGCCCTTCCCCTACCTCTCTCTCGCTCTTTCTGAAATGTTGTGCTAATGTATCAATCCTTTTTCTGTCTTCATTTATTATTTTGATGGTATGTTTTATCATAGCTCTTGAGGATTTTTAATGGTCCTCTTTTGCTTCAAATTGTTTGCTTGATGATTAGTTGTGATGTTACGTCTGTTTGTTTGTCTGGTTTTTAAAAAAAAAATTGTAACCAGTTTACAATGCCAGGATGACGTCATCGTGAAAATGAGGATGTTTGGGGGATGTCAATACAAACATGATTTAAGCGTGAAAGGGATGGTGTCAGAATGATGTCAATGCCGGTATGGCGTTAGTGCGAAAGAGATGATGTGAGAGGGCTATCAATACCAGAATGACGTCACGTTAAAAATGATGTAAGAGGGATATCAATGCCAGGAGGATGTAAGCGTGAACAAGATGATGTAAGAAGAAACGCAATGCCTAAATTACGTAAGTGTAAACATGATGATGTAAAGGGGTTCGTGTCTATGCCAGAATTATGTCAGCGTGAGAGAATTGATATAGGGGAAGGGAGGGCAAGTCGACCCCTCTAACAAATGCAGCTTATACCTCTCGTCTTTTAAAAAAAAAGATTGTTTTTGTTGTAAAACCTGGTGTGTTCTCTTTCGTGTAAGCGTTGTGTGGAATATAAACGATCCAACTGGCACGGTTTTTAAATAAAATATAAAAGAAAAAAATCCTGAAGCATGGACGACTTGCCCTCCATGGAGGGCAACTCGTCCATGGGGGGCGGGTAATTCGTCCAGGTGGAAAAGGTTGTTCATATTACCCAATAGCATCACCTCGACATATGAAATTGACTGAAGTAACTTTTCTGTGTCAGTTTTGTTAATCGGAAGTGAGAATGACGTCATAATGAGTCGGCCTACGTCAGAAGTCGATCGACGTCTTGGCTATGCAGGGAGGGTGAGTATTTGAAGGGATAGATGTTCAAACATCTATACTTATTAGTTGCTCTGGTTCAAAGCGAAGCAAATGGGAAAATATATTTACAAATTGGACTTGTAATTGATTTGTGTCGCCCATTTCAGGTTGCGTGAACGTGAAATAGTTTAATAGGCCTACTAGTATACGCGCACTTCCAATGACGGGAAAGCGCACCCCCCCCCCCCCCCCCCTCTCTCTCTCTCTCTGTGTCTCTCTCTGTCTCTCTGTCTCTGTCTCTCTGTCTCTGTCTCTGTCTCTCTCTCTCTCTCTCTCTTTCTCTCTCTCTCTCTGTCTTAATTAATTAATCAACACACAACTTCGAATATTATTTTTTTAAGGCTACGTTCACTTTTATTTCAAATACATATACAAAGAACTTTTACGGGTTCTTCATCTGACACTATGGAGATTAAAGAGTCTACACAGACGAGAGAGTGATATGGACCCATAGTCGGGTATTGTGACCCGGGTCGAGTTACACGACAAAGGGGGGGACGAATTACCCGATCATGGTACTCGCTGAACATTGCTATTTACCATTGTTCCTGGGATAGCCTGAGATCTATAACTTTCGACTAGTTGTTATGAAAGCCAAAGCTTTTTTGCAGATCTGGTGCATTTTACGAATCAGCGGCTCCCATGCACTGACTGTTGTTTTTTTCGTGCAACAATTTTAGAGTGGAAACCATCAAAATTGACAAAGACTTACCGCTTTGCTGGGCCCGTTTATTTCGACATTTTTTTTTCTTCAACTGATTCAGGTTGGGTAACTCTGGCTTATGAAATCGATGATAATCACCCCTGCAGTGTCATGTTCTCAAAATCGAGGGGGGACGACATACCCGAGGGGGTCGACTTGCCCTCCCTTTCCTAGAAAAGGTGTCAATGCGGGCCCCGTAACGCAGTGGTTGGTGCATCGGGCTGCATGGGGACCGGGAGGTCGTGGGTTCGAATCCCATCAGAGTCATGTGGGTTTTTCGGGCTACGGCCGGCTCCTTCCCAGAGTAGAATTGCTCTGGTTCCAATGGGAAGGCTGGAACCACATAACCGAGTCAGACTCAGCTCTGAATAAGAAAGAAAATAAAAATATACCTGAATGACGTAAATGTAAAGGGATGGTGTAAGAAAAGCGATAATACAATAATAACCTACGTGTAAAACGGGAGACGTAATGACAAAATGCCAAAATGACGTCAATGTGACAGCGATGCATGATCTAAGAGGTGTATCAATGCCAGAATGAGGTATGTGTAAAAGAGTTGACAGAGGGGAAAGGCCCCTAATAAGGACCGGCTCCTAGTATAGACCACCTCCTGTTCTGACAAACTAATGTAAGAGGGGTGTCAGTGCCAGAATGACGGTGATAATACGGCAATGTGATGATGTAAAAAGGGTGTCCATGCCGGAGTGATGGCGGGGAGATAGCTACGTCTGTAGCGGCGCTGGCTTTGAAACCAGTTTGTCACTATCGGCGTGGGTTCGACCCCTACGTTCGGCGAGGGATTTATCTCTCAGAGTCAAATTTGTCCAGACTCTTCTCGGTGTCCGAATACCCCCGTGTGCGCGCTTGCGCACGATAAAGATCCCAAGTTCACAACGAAAGTCTCATGGCTTGAAAACATGAGCATACGAATGCAGGAGAAAGAAAAAATGGCTAGGCGCCGTGTACTGTACTGGGGCGGGGATATAGCTCAGTTGGTAGCGCGCTGGATTTGTATTCAGTTGGCCGCTGTCAGCGTGAGTTCGATCCCAGGTTCGGCGGAAATTTATTTCAGAGTCAAATTTGTGTGCAGACTCTCTTCGGTGTCCGAACTCCCCCCCGTGTACACTACATTGGGTGTGCACGTTAAAGATCCCACGATTGACAAAAGGGTCTTTCCTGGCAAAAATTGCTTAGGCACAGTTAATAATTGTCTACCTATACCCGTGTGACTTGGAATAATAGGCCGTGAAAAGTAAATATGCGCCGAAATGGCTGCAATTACTGGCCGTATAAAATTTCATCTCACACGGCATGACTGCAGAGCGCCTAGAACTGTACCCACGGAATATGCGCGATATAAGCCTCATTGATTGATTGATACTGTATGGCAGCTGGCCTTTCCCAGTAAGAAAGCGGCCCGAATTTCCATTAGGGTTACCTCACAGGACTATGTAAGACCTTATCCAGGTGATGCGATGACGATGTCAATGACAGAATGATGTAAGCGTGCGTGAACAGGGATGACGTTAGAGTGATGTCAATACCAGAATGATGTAAGCGTGAAAAGGGATGAGGTAAGAGATATATATGACAATGCCATAATGATGTAAGCGTGAAAAGGGATGACGTCAGAGTGATGTCAATGCCAGAATGATGTAAGCGTGAAAAGGGATGACGTTAGGGGGATGTCAATGCCAGAATGACGTAAGCGTGAAAAGGGATGACGTTAGGGGGATGTCAATACCAGAATTATGTAAGCGTGAAAAGGGATGACGTTAGGTGGATGTCAATACCAGAATGATGAAAGCGTGAAAAGGGATGACGTTAGGTGGATGTCAATACCAGAATGATGTAAGCGTGAAAAGGGATGATGTAAGGGGGATGTCAATACCAGAATGATGTCAGCGTGAAAAGGGATGACATGAGCGGGATGTCAGTGCCAGAATAATGTGATAGTGAAAAGGGATGATTTTAGAGTGATGTCAATGCCAGCATGATTTAAGCGTTAAAAGGGATTTTTGGATTATTTAAGAGATATGACAATGCCAAAATTATAATAGCGTGAAAAGGGATGTTATTTCATTTTTCATCCGATATGCAATTTTAATCAAGCAGCATTTTTCTAAAGTAAAGTAAAGTTTATGTTTGGAGAGAGAGAGAGAGAGAGAGAGAGAGAGAGAGAGAGAGAGAGAGAGAGAGAGAGAGAGAGAGAGAGAGAGAGAGAGAGAGAGAGAGAGAGAGAGAGAGAGAGAGAGAGAGAGAGAGAGAGAGAGAGAGAGTATCAATATAACACTAACAGTTTCTGCGACGGAGAATTTTCTCATGGAACCAAACAATAATCCAATTTTGTCTAAAATAGAAATACGCCAATAAACCTTAATAGTAAATAGCGATATACTGTAGCACACTGCAACGTTCTCTCGGTCCAAGTAAAACACAGTTTAGCACGTTTTCTCTAAATCCGCCGCTTTGGCTCAGTCTTTAACAGAATACCGGCGTGGGTGGTTTCTCTCTTGTCATCGTGATTAATGTTCCGTTCAATTCTGTTCAAACCCGACAGACCTTCTCGGCGTCATGTTGAAAGAAAGCCAAGGGAAATGAACACCCAAGTTGACAATCACTTCTGAGGCAATCTTGTTCGCTGATGCGAGTTTCAAACGGGATCCTCGTAATTCACATTATAATGCACCTCATCCGCGACCGCGTCGGAGACTGGTTCTGGGGCTTCACAGCGGGAGTATAAATGAGTCATGTCTTCTGGTCTTTATTCTTTGATCTGTCTGTCCTATGTCAAAGCATAAAGTATCTTCGCACGCACACACGCGGGCAGACATACGTACGCTCTCTATGATTGTGTGCGTGCTTTTTCTGCTTTGGTCGCCACTTAAGACGTGGGTGTTTTTTTCAGGTGTTTTTCTCTTAGTATGGAGCCTTCCTCGTATACATACGAGGTGTTAACGTCGATTATACAAATTTGGAGGCACATTCTAGGCTAATACTAACAAGTCACGTAAGGCGAAATTACTACATTTAGTCAAGCTGTCGAACTCACGGAATGAAACTGAACGCACTGTAATTTTTTTTTACCAAGACAGTACAACTTCGTCAATCCCCGCGTGAAGGAAATCGCTCACCTTCCACGTGCAAAACGTAGTGATATTGACACGCCAGAGTAGCGCGGTAGCGTATTGTGCTAAGCAGGAAAGCGCGCTTTTCTGTATTCTTGTTAACTTTCTGAGCTTGTTTTGAATACAACCTATCATATCTATATGTTTTTGAAATCAGGAAATGATAAAGAATAAAATGAACTCATTTTTGGATCGATTTCTTATATTTTAATCGTAAGACTAATTAATCTATTTTCGTTAATTGTGATCACATTTTAAGAGTAAACATGACATATGTATATATTTTTAGATTCAGAATGTGATGAAGAATACGATGCAATCAATTTTAAATCTGTTTGCGAAAAATCGATTTTAATGACAAATTTAATGAGCAAACTCATTAATTAAATTGTAAGCCTCCAAGCTGAAATGCAATACCAAAGTCCGGGCTACGTCGAAGATTACTTGACCAAAATTTCAACCAATTTGGTTCAAAAATGAGAGCGTGACAGTGCCGCCTCAACTTTCACGAAAAACCGGATATGACGTCATCAAAGACACTTATCAAAAAAATGAAAAATACGTCTGGAGATACCATACTCAGGATCTCTCATGTCAAGTTTCATTAAGATCGGTCCAGTAGTTTTCTCTGAATCGCTCTACACACACACACACACACACACACACACACACACACACACACACACACACACACACACACACACACACACACACATACACCACGACCCTCGTCTCGATTCCCCCCTCTACGTTAAAACATTTTGTCAAAACTTGACTAAATGTAAAAATCGATGACAACTAACACCAAATTTTAGACATCATATTCAATTCAATTCAATTCCAGGGTCAATTCAATTCAATTCAATTCAATAAAACTTTATTGTCTGAATGCAACAAACAGACATTTTTCTTTTGGCTCGTGTACGAGATAACATCATTCGCCTTTGTTAAGCCACAAGATGTTCATAAGAAAGCTAACCGAGGGGAGCGGTTATTGTACAGCTTATGAAAGGGAGAAGCTCATTGTGGATCGTTGGCATAAACGGGAGTACAAGTTACCATTTTCATATAATGGACAAAATAGATTTAATTAGTTTACTCCCCCCCCCCCCCCAGCCCTCATTTTTCCCCTCTTTACGTTAAAATCTATTGCACTGGATGAGACAAAACAATGTTTGCCAAAACGATTGGTAGTAACACGCGCAAGTGGGATTATTTTCTGAAATAGGTGAATAGACTGACATTGGAGTCATTAACACAAATAATTCAGAAAAAAAAGAAAACAAAAAACAAACAAATAACAATCTATATGAAAAGCAGCCAGGCTGTAGATATTTAGTTTTTATGTTCAATATGGAAGGATAATCTTATCCCATGTCTAAACCTGCACAGATCTATGACGACTTTAACATTGTAGATTGGAAATAGGCATGAGCGATTTGAATCTTGATTTATGCAAGCGGCACCCCAACGATACGATTATAAGTTTATTTAAGTATCATAGAAAGGCAACCCACCATATTCCCTGAATATGAATCAGTCAATGTTTGACCCATTTTTGAAACTGGCACAATTTGTTAGACAGAATGGTAGATTCTGTAAACGAGTCATCAAATTAATTTTTCATAACAGGCATTCGATTTATATTTTGATGTGATAGCAAAATATGCTGTCTCATCATTGTTATTACCTCCTTAATGGACGTATTTTGTGTTTGGTTCTGTCATAAATGATGTTTCAAAATTCTGTAGACTTTAGGGCAATTTCCCTCACTTCAAAGGGTGTTTTTCCGTTTTCTGTGCGCTCAATATATTGTGTCATTACTTTTACTTTTCCCAAAGATTGGTGCTTCATGTCTCCTCTTTTGTTCCCCTTCTTAATTTGTTTCTTTCATCATTTCCCTCTCCTTTCCCTTGCCCGTAATTGTCTGTGTTTAACTTGTTCAAACTAACTTCGCAAAATAGGCCTGCCGTCGTGTTTATTAATTCATGAAAACTAAAATAAGGATCCGCTAACATAAGAAAATGCCTGAGGAGGGATCCACAGTGTCAACTACTGTACATATGTCACGATATCAGTCAAAATTGAATACAGTTTTGTTTCAACCATTTGCAAGATAGTCCACATTGGAAAGAAGATACAGTCGAACCTGCACTAGCGACCAACTCGATAACGACCACCTCCCAACAACGACCACCCCGAACGATCCAGATGAGCTCACCTTTCCATAGCGACCACCTCTCGATAACAACCACTTTTGGTCGGTCCCTTTAGGTGGTCGGTATCCACAGGTTCGACTGTACCTTGAAAAGTTGATGGGGCGGGGGGTGGGGGGGGGGGGGGGGGGGGCTTAAACGTCCTCACACGGACATGTATGTGGTGATATGCTGTTGATAAGACTTTGATAAATCCACTATTGTAGGCACAGGCGGAGATGAGCATAACACGTGGCTAGACTGCCAAGATGGCGGCCCGGACATGGCGGGGACACAAGTAGCAGTAGACACTCGCTGGGGACCAAAGAAGGGACTGGGTGGGGGTGGGGTAGAACTTGAGAAGCCGTAATGAAATGTATAAAGCCACAAAGCTCTGGCTTCACACCTCCGAGAGGGAATCAGCGTTTTGTCGCCTTCACTTGATCCCTCCAATCCCTGTCTTTTCAAAACTAATGGTCCGAGCGGAAGCCGCAAACGGTTTGAATATTACGATTACCCTGTACGCTGGGATTAACAGCTCGCGGAAAAAAATGGCCTGCAAAATATAGCGTGGTGTCCATATCTAATCCACGCGCCAGTGAGCTATTCTGAGGCCCTCGGAGGCAATAAAGACTGCGCTGTACATTGCTGTTTGTGGTCTGGTAGGGAAAGCCTCGGAACTAAAATAGCAGAGTGTGTGTGGTACCAGGGAAAGACTAGCATGGTGAGCGATTTACGCTGAACACGAGCACCTGATTATTTGTTTACGCTGACTTAAGGGGGTAGACCTACCTAGAGTTGGGTGTATTGTTCTTTATTTTTGCTACATTGTAACATCTCAGTGGATTTTGATGGGATTTGGTGGACATCTATGTCAGTGATGTAGCTTTTCAGGAAAATAATTGGTTAGCTGATAGATTTTCACAAACATGAGAACAAAAAAGAAGAAGATAATATTATCATTTTGCGTACAAAAAAATGTTGGTATCACTTTTTACACAATATTTCTTACAATTTTTATCCCTGAAAGCTGTACTTTGGAAAAGTGATGAAAAACAAGTTTACCTGGAGCCTGAACTAGGGAAAAGCAGGTATGTGGCATATTACCAGTAAACGCTATGTACACAATTTAATAAACAAATACAAAAATCTCCCCTTAGTATAAAATTATGATATGTTTGATCTGTCTGTTTGATTACAGTTTGGCTAGTTTATGATCCAGCTATGGCTATTTCCAGTACAATTTACAAGGCTCTAGCACGAAAACTGAGAAAACTGTGGTGTAAAAACACCCTGAAAATTGGCGTTTTCGGAGAAAATCTGCATGCTAAAATTAGTTAGTTTTTGTGTGCAATGAAATAATTAGTAAAATGGGACCGGATTTTGGGTTTTCAGGGTTGATACACACCTGCTTAGAACCCTCATATCTCTAGTTTGGATTAGCATTGATTGAAAATTCAAACTGTAAATGAAAATAGAGAGATTTAGCTTTCTAATGATGCCACACACTTGTAGGTTCTTCTTCTTCTTCGTCTTATTCGTCTTCTGCGTTCCCAGCCATGCTAAAATTTCAATTCGGTCTGCAGGGCGCGCGAAGTCCGCAGTCTGCCGCAGCGACGTTGCCGACCCCCACAGCTTCTCGTGGGCCTCCACTGGACTGGGCCACGTTGCGCACAGGTTCGTCCTTTAGATTAATAGATCCAGAAACTCAGAAGAAGTAGATCGAAGAAGGAGGAGGTGATGGAGGACTTGACCGTTATCTGCCCGAAACTTTAATCAGCACAGGAAAATTGTTGTAGCTATGCGCACTGAGCGAAACAAATTAATCAGCTAACATACGGGGTACGGTCTTCGTCTCTGCATGTTGATAGACCATTCCAGAGTCAATGATTATTAAAACATCATTTATGATTAACTCGACACCAACAGGTAGGGTCATGGATTTTTATAAACTGCGGCTCCAACTGTTAAGGGTGTCCCCATTATACAATCAGGACAGGGATAAGGACATAAGGACATCAGGTAAAAGTATGGGATGGCCACAGTTTGAAACCAGGCATAAAGGGTGGGCACATTGAGAAATAGGACATTTGGGATGGTCACGTGATGCAAAAAAAAGCATTTGAGAAGGCCTCAATATGAAATCAAGCATTTGGAAGGCATATAATTACTAATTACGAAATCGTCAGCAGTTGCAGCAGCAGCATCATAATTAGCAGCAGCAGCAGCAGTAGCAGCAGCATCTCTGGTCGTGATTTTGGTCTTCTTTTTTTCTTTTTTCCTCTTTCTTCGTCTTCGTCCTGATTGTTTTCTTCTTGGTCCTCCTCCTCCTCTTCCTCCTGCTTTGGCCATCATCCTCTTCTTCTTCTTCTTCATCTTCTTCTTTTTCTGAACCTTTTACTCCAAAGGGTCACCTTATAATTATTGAGATATGAGTGCTCCACTGCGTTCTTTCTCTGTCACTTGGGTAGGAAGACGTCGTCCTCGAGGGTCTTTTTCTCTGATATAGATTGTCTTTCAAACGTTGGAGTACATAAAAAGTAATGAAGCAAAGAGGTGGTGGCACAATGGGGCGGACGGTAGGGGCGGGGCACCGGGGCGGGGCGGGGTGGGGCGGAGAGAGGACGGGGTGATAGGGCGCTGTCGGCCAAGTAAGTCCGCGACCACAGACCCGTAGTAGACCGTGTTTGGCCGATGTCGCTGTTGTCAGTCAGCCCCTCCACGCTGTGTGGGGTCTCAACCTCTCTGTTTCTTCCCGCTCGTAAATATTTGCACAACTGTCGACCACGCCGAACCGCAAGACAGACAGAGAGAGTGAGATAGGGAGGTGGGGTGGGGTAGAGAGAGAGCGAAAAGGAGAGAGAGGGAGAGGGAGAAGGGGAGAAGAGACTGAGCGAGAGGGAGAGAGAGAGTGAGGGGGGAGGGGGGGAGAAAAGGGATGAGAGAAAGAAACACACACACACAAACCCACACACACACACACTCACACTGACACACACACACACACACGCGAACGCACACACACACGCACGCACAAAAACGCACACGCACACACGCACACACACACACACGCACACACACAAACACACAACACACAAACACACAAACACACAACACACACACACACACACACACGCGCGCGCGCGCACGCAACACACACACGCACACACACACGCGCACGCAACACACACACGCACACACACACGCGCACGCGCACGCGCACACGTACTCATAAACAGGGAGAGAGACAGACAAATGGAGGGAGAAAGGGAGACGCGAACACAGACAAGATGACTGACGGTATTAATAGGGAAAGCAGTGTGAATGACTTACTGATACCTGACTGCTTTCTGAACAGAATGTTTTCTGTTGTTTGTTGTTTATTTTTTTGTTTTTTACATTAATTTGTAAACGGACACTAGTTGGGTTTTTTCTTGCACTTAGTTCATCAAAACGATTCTCCCTCTTCACAGGAAGAAATCAGGATGTGGAATCTTGGTATGTGTCCAAGTGGAGGGATTCGTTTGAACCCATGCAAAGACGGGCGCTGTGGCGCTGTGGTAAGACGTCGGCCTCTTAATCGGAAGGTCGAGGGTTCGAATCCCGGCCGCGGCCGCCTGGTGGGTTAAGGGTGGAGATTTTTCCGATCTCCCTGGTCAACTTATGTGCAAACCTGCTTAGTGGCTTACCCCCCCCCCCCCCCTTCGTGTGTACACCGCAAGCACAAGACCAAGTGCGCACGGAAAAGATCCTCTAATCCATGTCAGAGTTCGGTGGGTTATAGAAACACGACAATACCCAGCATGCTTCCTCCGAAAGCGGCGTACGGCTGCCTCAATGGCGGGGTAAAAACGGTCATACACGCAAAAACACGAGTGTACGTGGGAGTTTCAGCCCACGAACGCAGAAGAAGAAGAAGAAGTAGAGCCCATGCAATAGCCTGGCCACATCTGAGATGGGAAGAAATGTACCTTTTTTTTCTCTTTTTTTTTCTCCAAAATTTTAATCAATCAATAAACACGTGATAACAAACATGGTAACTGTGTTTTCTGTTTGTACACATACTTTCTCATTTACATGCTTTACCTTTAAATCAGAGACAATTAACAATTTGTTTCTAATTAATAAAACGTCAGACAAAATGTACCTTCCTCAGGGGCCTTGTTAGCCGCTACACAGCCTTTTCTCAAGTTCAAAATCAAAACTTTTAAATGTGTAAAAAAAAAAAAAGAGAGAAGGAAACTGGCTTTCGAGATACAATCCTCTGGGGTCGTGTAAGCCGTTACACAGCCTTTTCTCAAGTTCAAAATCAAACCTTTTAAATCCTCGTGTGTAAACTAAACACGAGAAGGAAACTGGCTTTCGAAATACCTTACATCCAATCTTATCGATCGACTTGCCCCCCTACCACGACTGTGTCCAGCTTTTTGCATGGAATGAGCGCATCTCTCCACTTGGGCACATACCAGGAACCAACACGCTGGCTGTTCCTTGGGATCAACAGAAACTTTTTGCCTTGTTACTTTTTTTTTTTAAAGTGACACCTTTGTAAATCTGTCAACTGAATTCCGCGCAATACTTTCTATTGGCACAGGAAGATGCAAAACAGTAGATGTGTGTGCGTGTGTGTGTGTGTGTGTGTGTGTGTGTGTGTGTGTGTGTGTGTGTGTGTGCACGTGTGTGTGTGTGTGTGTGTGTGTGTGTGTGTGTGTGCGTGTGTGTGTGTGTGTGTGTGTGTGTGGGTGTATGTATGTGTGTGTATGTGTGTATGCGTGTGTGTGCGTGTATGTATGTGTGTGTGTGTGTGTATGTGTGTAAAATCAATACTTCGCCGCCCCCCCCCTCCCCCTTCTCCCCTTCTTTTCCCTGGTTTTTAGACTGCCTGACAGTCACATCAAATTAAAACCAGGGCCACCTTGTTCCACCCACCCCCACACATATACAGCTTATTAGACTAGCCTACCTGACTGCCTAATGCCTCGGTCTCACATATACGACTTTTCGGAAGTGTCGGGGATAGTTAAGTCGGCTAGGTCGGAAGTGTCGGATGCAAATTCGGCTCCAAATTTCACTCCCGAACTGTCCTTACGACTGATCCGACCATGTAGCCGACAAGCAGACGACAACCACCCGACTTTAGGGCCGACAAATCCGACATGTGTCCAGACACTTCCGACTGCAGTAACGACAATTCCGACTGCAGTTACGACAGGCCCGGCTGAAAAACTTCCGAACAATAGCCGACTCTCACGACCAGTGTAACGACTAAACCGACTAGCTAACGACTGTCCTAACGACAAATCAGACTGCCCTTACGACTAATCCGAACGAAACTATGCTACCGACAAATCCGACCACCCTTACGAGTCTTCCGACTACCGTTACGACTAATCAGAATCGCCTTACGACTAAACCGACACGCTTACGACAACCACCCGACAAATTTCTATTCGTCTCAGTCGGGAGGCTCTTCCGACTGTTTTGAAAATTTCAAAACAGTCTGAAGGGCCTTCCGAACTATCCGACTTTTCAAAAACAAAATTGCTAATTCTCACGAACTCTCCGACCTCTTCCGACTTCCAGCCGACTACCTAAAGTCGGGTGACATTCGTAGATGTGAGACCGAGGCATAACAGGAATATCGAAAAAAAATGCCCGCGTCCCTGCGCTCCCCCACCCCCGCCGCTCTCCCTTTTCTAGCTGACCAAGTAGAAACGCTTCTGGAGCGACTGCTAGAATGAAAAACATTCACTGTGGTGATCATTTTCATGTTCTCTTCGAAATGTTCAATTCGCAATAGCGATTTGTTGAAACTTTGAGAGTGTGTGTGAGTATGTGCGTGCGTTGGCATGTGTGTATGATGTGTGTGTGTGGGGGGGCAGGTAGGTGTGTGTGTGTGTGTGTGTGTGTGTGTGTGCGTGTGCGTGTGCGTGTGTGTGTGTGTGTATGTGTCTGTCAGGCGCCTAACTGTATATTCATGCGTTCCCCATGTAAATTCTTTTAAATCGAATAATTGAAAGAAGGCCATTTAACTCCTGTTTTATGTTTTCTTATCAAGTATTTTCTACCAGCCCTTCTTTTTCCTTTCTTCAGAACTATTTGAAAACTTTTTATCCCTCGACTGCTAAAGGCCCTTTTTTATAAACAGCATGAAATGTTTTCCTTCGTCTCGTTTATCATAATCTTCATCAGAAAAAGTCTGCATGCCGCACTGATATTCAAGGGGTCGCAGCCTCTGTGTGTGTGTGTGTTTGTGAGTGTGTGTGTGTGTGTGTGTGTGTGTGTCCGTACGTGCGTGCGTGTGTTCGTGCGTGCATGGGTGCGTGCGTGCGTACGTACGTGTGTTTGTAAGTGTGTGTGTGTGTGTGTGTGTGTGTGTGTGTGTGTGTGTGTGTGTGTGTGTGTCTGTGTGTGTGTTTGTGTCTGTGTGCGCCCGAGCGTGTGTATGTTTGTGTGTATGTATGTATGTGTATGCGTGCGTGCGTGCGTGTGTTTTGCATTCTCCATCCTCTATGTCTATCGATCAATCAGTAGGCTGCCTCGCCTGTCAGGCTCTGTACCACCAACGCCGATGCATACCACTGAGTTAACCGTATTCTTCCTTCTCTACACCCCCTCGCCCCGGCCCCGTATCATCCTCTCCCCCATCCCCACTCTCCAACACCACCCCGATGTCCTCCTGCCATTATCCCCTCTCTCTTGCTTACTACGTCGTTTCAGAGTTTCGATCTTCATCTTTTCATCCTCCCTTGCGGCTAGGGGGAGGGGGGGAGGGAGGAGGGAGAAGTTGTGAGGTTTTGTCCTCAAGACCCACCCACACCCTCATTTCTTTATCCCCCCACCCCCACCCACCCTCTTCATTTCTTCCCCCCCCCCCACCCTCCCCCCTCCATTCCTCACCCTCCGTCCCCTGTCCCTACGTAGTAGAGGTCCTGTCTCGTTATTACACCTTGCCACACGTCAAACCCCCTCCTCCTCCCTTTCCTTCTACACCTTACCCTCCCTCCTCCGGCTGCCCCTCCCATTTTCCCACCCCACCCACCTTGCTTACACGACTAGTAGCAGTAGTGTCGGGAGGAGCGGGAAGTGGTGGTAGGTGCAAAGAGGTGTGTGACTGCCAGCCACCCAGCGAGGAATGGTAACTCTGCTCAGTCCTTTCCTTGTCACGGGCACACAGACATCTATCGCCACACAGGTAAACCGAGACTTTGCTTCTCATTCTCTCTGCCTGGTTATATATTTACTGTCACTTTTAGTGTCCTGCGGCTTCTTCTTCGTTTCTTTTTCGTTTTGTCGTTGCGTAGTTAATCCGTGTTAATGTCGTTGTGTCTTATATTAAATGTCAAAATGTAATTAGTCACCTTTTTTGTTTTGTTTTTTTGTGTGTGCTTTTTTTGTTAGATGTTTTATCATTAGTTTTTTGTGTATAATTTATTTGTCTATTTTTTTTAAACTTATTTGACTTTCTTTCCAAATACTTGCCTTAGCTAACTTCTACCTCTCTAGCTCTCTCTGTAACCATCGTTTTGTTTATAAAGGACAACTCCAAGAACTAACCTTTCTTCTGTCCTGCTTGTCCGTCTTCACTAGCTTCGTTGCGTCAACATTTTGCCCAAGATGAAACGTTTCAATAACTCAATTTTCTTCGAGTTTTTTTCTTCTGTTTTAGCTCTGCTGATACTGTCAATTATGTGTTATTCTTCAAGTCGTCTCTGCTTGTTCGTCTTTCAGCTGTCGTATATGTCGTTTTGTCTATGATGAAATGATTTTTTGTGTGACTGTTTTAGTGTGAAATGTGGTTGTTCTTTCTTCCTGTAACACGTATAAACTTAACTAATAACACTTTTTTAACCAATGTCTTGCTTTTGTGTGACCAAGGCATGTTTTCTGTACTACCTTGTCTATCCCTGTGACAAATTAAGCGCTTACATTTTGATCCGGCAAATTGACTTTGTGTCCTGTAAATGTCTTACTCGGTTCCACCTTCAAAGATTTTTTGTATTCGCTTGTGTCGGTGTAAAGCCTGTTTCGTTGTATCCACTACAAAGCTATTTATATTCTTACAATTTTGTTTTGTTTTTTTACATCGTTATTGCAACTCTATTTTCCGTTCTGGTTCATTCTGTGTGAAACGTTTTGCTTGTCTTAACAAGATTTATTTTGCAACAGTATGTGCAAGTTCTGCGCGTGTGTTTTTTTCTGCTTGTTTTTTCTGCATGACTAGCGTGTGTTTTTGTGTATCAGCTACAGTGAAACTAAACTTCAAAAGTGTTCTGGCTTGGCAAAACATAAGAAATACGACATTATACGATTGTATTTAAACCATGTGCAGTACACTAGGATAATTTGAATATTTTCTTTTACATAAACATGCAAGGCTAACATGGGGAAATATTATAGAGGCAAGTGTTTTCTTGTTCCACTGGCTTGAAGGTACACAATATGCTGATTGGGTCACCAAAGTCAGTTGAATTGTATGGGCGCAGGCATGTTTTAAACAGGTAAACAATCCCCGGCACAGAGTTTTTTCACCTGCGCATGCAGACACTTTTTGCTTCAGATCTTGTTCTGTGCTATATAAAGTGTGTCTGTAGGCCTATTTGTGTTTTTTTGTCTTTCAGTAAGAATACTGTGCGTGACTTATTTTTCTCTTCTTCTTCTTCCTTGGGCTGAAACTCCCACGTTTACTCATGTTTTGGCACGAGTGGGTTTTACGTGTGTGGCCGTTTTAACTCCGCCATTTAGGCAGCCATACGCCGCTTTCGGGGGAACTTTTCTTTGTGTCATGTGTTAAGCTTTTCCTTGACAAATTGGGAAGTACTGACCCCTCTTCGTTCCTTCAATGTTGTCACCAGCAATATGTTATAGCTGAAACCTATTGGTCCAACTAAAAGTTGTTTTTCCTTTTTCCGTTACTCGCGTCTTTCAACATTGGTTTTGGACATCCTTCCCTGGAGTGTCTGCTTTGAATGCGATTGTGAGGGTGCCCAGGTGTCTGACCAACACTGGTTGACTCATTAATTCGACAAGTCTGGCGTCGGAACGAAGTTGAGGTGTGGATGTTGCAGTGAGTGCTGGGACGGGGCGGTGTGAGGGCATACTGGGAGAAGGAACAAGCGTCGAGACAAGCAAGAGAGGATGAATGGGGAGGGGGGGGGGGAGAATAATTTTTGTACAAGAATGAAAACAAAAGTTTAAAAATGCTTGTCGGGATTTTTTTTTATTTGACTTTCTTGCCTCCTTTTCGCTGCTCACGATTGCCAAGAAGAACAAGAAGACGCTTTCTGTCCCTTCTCTTTCTTTGCTTCTTTGTTCTCACTATTGATAGCTGTTTTTCTTTCCTACCCTATTATTTTATTCGCGTTATTTTTGCCGCTCGGGGTTTCCTTCACGCGTGTTCGTGTCTGTTCTGGAAAAGATCGTCGGCTTATCTTTCGTTTTTGTGCAGAAAAAAAAGAAATTGTGCTGCGTATACTTGTAGCTTGCTTAAACGGGCGCAGTGGCGTAGTGGATAAGACATCGGCCTCCTAATCGGAAGGTCGTGAGTTCAAATCCCGACCGCGGAAGCGTGGTGGGTTAAGGGTGGAGATTTTTCCGATCTCCCAGGTCAACTTATGTGCAGACCTGTTAGTGCCTTATCCCCCTTCGTTTGTACACGCAAGGACAAGACCAAATGCGCACGGAAAAGATCCTGTAACCCATGTCAGAGTTCGGTGGCCATAGAACCACGAAAATACCCAGCATGCTTCCCCCGAAATCTGCGTATGCTGCCTGAATGGCGGGGTTAAAACGGTCGTACACGTAAAACTCCACTCCTGCAAAAACATGAGTGAACGTGGGAGTTTCAGCCCATAAACGAAGAAGAAGAAGAAGAAGAAGAAGAAGAAGAAGAAGAAGAAGAAGAAGAAGAAGAAGAAGAAGAAGAAGAAGAAAAGTATCTTGCTTGGTAGTCCTTCTTCTTGTTCTTCTGTTTCTTCCTCTTTTCTTTTTTTATCTTCGAGTACCGGCACGGTTGGCCTAGTGGTTAGGCGTCCGCCCCGTGATCGGGAGGTCGTGGGTTCGAACACAGGCCGGGTTATACCTAAGACTTTAAAATTGGCAATCTAGTGGCGCCTGGCGTCTGGCATTGTGGGGTTAGTGCTAGGACTGGTTGGTCCGGTGTCAGAATAATGTGACTGGGTGAGACATGAAGCCTGTGCTGCGACTTCTGTCTTGTGTGTGGCGCACGTTACATGTCAAAGCAGCACCGCCCTGATATGGCCCTTCGCGGTCGGCTGGGCGTTAAGCAAACAAACAAACAAACAAAATTTTATCTTCGAGTCTGTCTGGCTAAAGACAAAGTTGTCCTGCCTTCATTCACCTCCTTAAAGAATGAATCTTTTTTGGAACAAGGGGTATTTAAAGGCGCAGTGTCTCCCTTGTAAACGATTCGGCGCACCATCTTAAATATGGCTAGGCTGTTACATTGAGTAAGGCCATCCCTTCAAATGGACACATATCAAAACTGGAGGATTGGTTTTTTTTATATGATGGTGGTTTTTGTTTAAAGTCATTCGTGGCCTAACGTATTTCCTTAAAGATAGATCGGAATGTTTCTTCTCTTGAAATTTGAGACAGAACTGCCGTAGTATACGATTGACAGAGAAAAGACACCAGAACATTGTTTGTGTAGAAAATACTGACATAGGAAATCTGATGAGAAAGGCCAAAGCTGACATCTGTAAATAATGATCAGCATAAGTTTTGTCAATAGTGATTTGCATAACATATGCAAATGAGACCACCTTAGTTTTAACTACGTCGTGTATATCAATGACGCGTAGGCAGAACACGTGTTTCAGTGTCAGTTTTGTTATGAAAACAATTTCAGTTTGTTCAGGAATGGTAAACAGGAGGTATCGTTTCTGGCATCCCGGATTTTCCCAGTCTTTCTGTGTCTTTCTTTCCTTTTGTCGTTTGTTTAGGTTCTATTCTGTTCAGCTCTGTTCTTTTCTGTTCTGTTCTCTTCTCATCTGATTTATTCTCTTTTAATAATATCTCTTCCCTTATTTTTTCTTTGTGTTTAAGTTTCTCTTCGTCTCTCTATATACATCTATGTCTGTTTACGATCTACAATATAAATATACCTATATAGAAAGGTTATAACGCCTCTTACGACTCTGACACCGAACGATATATACTTACTCCCTGTTTGTTCAAACGAAAGAGTAACTTTCTGTAACGCGCAGGTGGCATCCTTACTTTCGTCACAAAACTTATGTGGTCGTGTTTTGGAGTTAAATGAGTATGATGCCTCTGAAGATCGTATAGCTGTCTAAGTTCCGTTATAGACTTTATGTTTATCAAATTGACAGTGTGTAATTTGCCGTAACAGGTGGTGACACTCCATTATACCTCCGAACAAAATGTGGCTCTGTTTAACTCAACAAGCAAAAAAACAAAATCGCCTATGCAGTCTAGAGACATCCTGCTTGCTGCCGCGCGAGCTGAGAAAATGTTCCCTCTTTATCTTCACTGCTGGCTGCAAAGCCCCTCCGCGCGGAGGTGTTTTCAGACACATCCGACACAGGGTGTATGAGTATGACGCTTAATTCCGTCAGCCGTCATCGACACTGAGTGTTACATTTACACGCCGGCTCTTCGTGCGATCTAAAGTGAATACCCCAGTGTAACGCGCGGGTGGTATTCCCGTTTTAACTTCATAACAAAATGAGGCTTAACAACTGATTGTAACACTGTTTAAAAGCCATTTGCGTATCAAAACTTGTGGGAGGTAAACTTCGCTGACTGCGGCGGAATCAGTTCTTTCTTTCTCTTATAGCATAGCTCGTGCTGTTTATTAGTCGGCTTTCTGTGTCTCTGTGTTTCTGTGTTTCAGTCTGTCTCTGTGTGTCTCAGTGTCTGTCTCTGTCTCTGTCTCTCTCTGTCTCTCTGTCTCTCTGTCTCTGTCTCTCTCTCTCTCTCTCTCTCTCTCTCTCCATCCAGGGGGGGGGGGGTTGCTCGTTCGCTGTCCGTCCAAACCGCTCTCTCTCTCTCTCTCTCTCTCTCTCTCTCTCTCTCTCTCTCTCTCTCTCTCTCTCTCTCTCTATCTCTCTCTCTCTCTCTCTCTCTCTCTCTCTCTCTCTCTCTCTCTCTCTCTCTCTCTCTCTCTCTCTCTCTCTGCACTGTCTCGTATGAAAGTCGTTCGCTAATATTGTGCTGAGATGTTCAGAAACTTGCTTATCGCTTTCCTTGTGTCGTTTTTCCCTTCTTCTTTTTTATTTTTTTGTTGGGGGGGGGGGGGGGGAGTGAGGGTCGGGGGGGGGGGGGGGGTTGCTCGTTCGCTGTCCGTCCAAACCGCTTTGTCACAAAGACGTCTCAGCTTTTGTCATCCCATCTCTGCCGTTGCCTTTCCGTTGTCCTGTCTGTCCGAGTCCGAGCCCAGACAGTCTTTACACCCCCGGTATAGGGGTGTGTATATAGGATTCGGTCGATGTGTTTGTTTGTTTGTTTGTTTGTGTGTGTGTTTGTGTTCGCATATAGATCTCAAGAATGAACGGACCGATCGTCACCAAACTTGCTGAACAGGTTCTATACATTCCTGAGACGGTCCTTACAAAAATTGGGACCAGTCAAACACACGGTTAGGGAGTTATTGGTGGATTAAGATTCTACAAGGACTTATAGAGGGACATATTAATGGTCAAAGGGAAATAACCTTCTCAGTTGGTGGCAGTGAGAATGGTAAGGACGGGGGTGTTTTTCCTACCTCGGAGGAATTTCTTGTTTATTGTCTGTCTTGGGTGTAAGTTTTTCTCCCTTGTTTTTTCAAGTCAGTCTGTCCTGCCTGTCTCTCTGTTCTTCCGTGTGTGATATAACTGTGCGTGCTTCTGTCTCAGTTTCTTCTCCACTCGTCTCCTAGATCATCTGTCTCATGAGGATACTGTCTACTGACGCGGGACAACTCAGTCCCGGTTAGCCTCTAAACCTTCTACCACTTTACCCCTTCCCACCTCCCACTATCGCTGATGGGGTCTATGTCGACCAAAAGAGTGGGATTCCCTGTAGGTGGAGTTCCTGGAGTTTTTCAATAAAACTTGCAAACCATACTCGAATTTCTAAGAAATATCGAAAAAGATCGAAAAACATCCAATCTACCGATGTCACTAAGCAGCACGTGACTTTCAGCGATATCAGCGAAACGCTACAGGAACTACACCCTGTGGTATACAGGGAATCCATCTACAGGAACTCCACCTACACAGGGAATCCCACTCTTTTGGTCGACATAGACCCCATCAGCCCCACTATCAGTCTTTCTCACAAGCCTTGCCTTCTCCAACATCCAGACTTCCAGCCCAGTACTCAGACTCGGGGATAAACGAGAGGGGGGCACCTGCAAACTTTTAAGTGACTCCCTTGTGTGGTGATCGACCACCCATTCTCTTGGTCTGATGATCGGCCATCCATTATCGCAGCAGACACACACAGCCACCCTGGC
>NC_090250.1:27985493-28082993 GCF_037325665.1 Littorina saxatilis | reverse complement strand
AGGCGGCACTGTCACGCTTTTTTTCAACCAAATTGGTTGAAATTTTGGTCAAGTAATCTTCGACGAAGCCCGGACTTTGGTATTGCATTTCAGCTTGGAGGCTTAAAATTTAATTGATGAGTTTGCTCATTAAAGTTGTCATTAAAATCGATTTTTCGCAAACAGATTTAAAGTTGATTGCATCGTAATCTTCATCACATTCTGAATCTAAAAATATATACATATGTCATGTTTACTCTTAAAATGTGATCACAATTAACGAAAATAGAATAATTAGTCTTACGATTAAAATGTAAGAAATCGATCCAAAAATGATGTCATCTTATTCATGATCATTTCCTGATTCCAAAAACATATAAATATGATAGGTTGTATTCAAAACAAGCTCAGAAAGTTAACAAGAATACAGAAAAGCGCGCTTTCCTGCTTAGCACAATACGCTACCGCGCTAATCTGGCGTGTCAATATCACTACGTTTTGCACGTGGAAGGTGAGCGATTTCCTTCACGCGGGGATTGACGAAGCTGTACAGTCTTTGTGAATAAATACAGTGCGTTCAGTTTCATCCCGTGAGTTCGACAGCTTGACTAAATGCAGTAATTTCGCCTTACGCGATTTGTTTCTCTTTCTTTCTTTGTTTCTTTGTTTGTTTGTTTGTTTTTCTTTCTTTCTTTCTTTCTTTCTTTCTCTCTTCTTTCTTTTCCCATTTGTTTGTCTTTCTTTCTTTTTCTATTTCTTTCTTTCTGTCTGTCTGGTTTTTTGTTCTCTCTTTCTTTCCTCATTCAGCAAGCTATAAGGCCTTCTGTTAGCAAATATTGGAAGTTGTGTTTATGCCAGCTTCCCATAAGAACAACATATTTACACTTTGTTGCATGTCATTATTTAAACGCTTGTACTTCAGTTTATTTGGTATGACTGAATAGGACAATACTTTGTTTACATAATGCCTCTAAACAATAACCCAACTCTTGTTTCCTTTTTTTGCAGAAAGGACAAACCGTTGCCTGCATGCAGCCACGGAAGAAGACGCATTCTTTTACAAGCGACACAAACACGACGTTTTCACCTCGTAGGACATACGCAACGTTACATTAAACTGCAGTTACTGCACGACATCTACATCAGAAGAAACAGCAGTGTCTTCCAGAAATCCAGATGGCGGATTTCAAACAAATCAAAATGAGCTAAGTTTGTCAGTGGTTTCAAGCTTGTTTTACCCTCAGTTGATAAATAAATACATGGAAGGTCCAAGGACATTTTCAGCCTGCAGAGACTACGACCGGAAGTTCTGATTAACAAGAGGAGTGGTTAATCACGATATTTTCCACGCTGAAAAAGATCAACATTGTGTGCGAATCGAGGTACCAAACAATTGATTCTCAAGAGACAGAGCTTTCATGGTCTTGATTCCGGCCTTGTCTGCTCAGTGAAGTGTGACTAATACCTGGCAGAGCCCAGCCTCTAGGTTTGTGTTGAAATGCGCGGGTGATTCAGTCCTTGGTGTGATTAATGATTAATGATTAACGGATTAAACCTGGATTTTCCATTGATGTCACTCTTTTGGGAGAAAGTCAGTCAGCCAGCCAAGAGAATTTCTTTCGTCATCGTCGAAGTCGACGACGATTGGTGGAATTCTGTGAGTCAGTGTTATAAGTTCTGTACTGTGGAGCCACTGATCTGACTTCGTGTTGAACGTTAACTGTACCTGTTCACCAGAACCCTGCGAGTCAGTGTTCTAAGTTCAGAACTGTGAACATGTGAAACCTGTATCTATGACTGCAACCGTCTAGTGAACATCTTCCAGTGTATTGTAACGGATCTGCGGATTGACAAGAGTGGTTATTAGTGCAGTCTGGTGTACATTTGATATTGTTTTAGAAGCTTTTCCTCTGAACAGAAGCACGATCATTCTGTCCGTCAGACATCTGAATGTACGACTGTTAACAAAAGCGATAATCAATATACACGATTACGAAAAAAATCAATCCTAAATCCGAGTAAGATCGTAATTATAAATCAAGACTAGTAATTGACAAGTTCAGCATTTATTGTCATCTCGGGAATGGAGTGGAGCAAGACTTTATAAAAAAAAGAATGTTTACAAAAACAACAACAGAACTAGCTAGTGGCATTACTGACATTTAAGCTGAGAGTTGTTGCAGTTGATTTCAAGTCTCATCCAAGGCCACGGTCAACAAGGGAAAACTGCATGACCAAAACGGAATTAGAAGTCCTAAAATAGCTGGTGTCCACTTGTCTGTGCGTGTGTCAGCCGTGAACCGTTCGACCAGCGATCTGCGAGGGAGGTATTCTTACTTTCGCCTTTCCCTCTCAGTGTCTTGGTTACACTGCTAGCAGTGACCTGGATGCAATTGCTGTAAACAGTGAAACGACCGTAACATCAACATCATCCGATTACCACACGGACTTTAGAGTTGTCCTGTCCATGGGTACACGGGCAGAATCGCTGCCAACTGATGCTTGAACGTGACAACGGAGACTCTGTCTTGTTCTTGAGGCCGAGAGAAAGCTGGATTTCTTTTTGGAACGTTTAATTCTAGACAAACCGAAACATTTACTGCTGTGGCGACCTAGTGGTATTTGTAGTGGATTCGTGATTTGGGAACATTGACAGTCTGCCTTGCTTTGGATTTGAGCTTTTGAACATTTTCAGGACATCGATGTCAGTACGAGCATTTTCTTCTCTTCTTCTTTGTGGGGTGATCTTGGATTTCATTGGTCATCACTTGCTACAATTGTGAACCGGGGAGTCAGTTACTTTTCTTCATGACCATGCTGACGTATTGACGTTTTCTGATTGTTTATCTTTGACTTTCGTGTCTGAGGACTTGTGGGAAAATTCGAATGTTAAGATAATTGCAATTCGATGTGAAAGTTCTTTTGCGAATATCAGACCACAGTGACCTGTCCTGTGACTTTAAAAAGCAACCAAATAATGCAGAAAATACCCTTCATCATAGACTGTGGACGTGAGTTCTACAAACAAATGTAAAACATCTTCGTATTTCAGTCTTTCACGTGTCATCTCGCGAAACCTCCCATACCCGAGCAAAGGGGAATAACCGAAGAAAGAGAGAACTTGGCAGCTGAGCTTTCAACAATATTTGTGAACAAATGCCACGCAGCGACATCAGTCGTTAAATCAGCTTTGATCCCACTCTGACAGAAGCTGTGAATTTCACAAGTTTCGATTCTTGTGTGCTCATTCTATGTCGACAAACACCACTGCTCCAAAAATAGGTGCTGAAGTGACTGGTTTAGAACGCCAGGAATTAATAATATCGACAAATTCGTGTCTGAAAGAAGAAGTAGCTAAGCGTGCCAAGATGTTTGACATTTCGGAGAGCTGTTGACAGTTTCCCGGTCCTCGTTTCGACACGGATTAACACAGCGTCTGCCACGAAAGTGCCGGGATCAGATATAGAACTCACAACACTGAATCAATTTCTATACTGTACTCGCAGACTGTGGGTGGCGCAGTACCTGATAAAACAGCGAACAGGTGAAAACTGAGCAGGAGCAGAAACGGCCACGGTTGAGGAGGCAGGTGACCTGGCATCGGCCACGCTTGATTGAGTGTGAGACAGGTAGGAGCGGACGAAGATCTACTGAGGCTACAGGTGGGAGGCGCTGACTGTGGAGGTAGTCGTCAAGATGGATTGCCGTCAGCTGATCCTGGCTGTCTTGCTGTTCTGTTTACCTCCCTCCGCTCTCAGCCGACGGAAACGGGAGAAAGCGACGCTCAGGTTTTCTGACTGCGGTGAGTAAACCCAAGTAACTCTTAATTCCATTAGTGTTTGTCGTGAGGCTGTTCTGTCATCTCGTTACCCCCTCAGTCCTTGCGACAGTAAACTGAATTTGAAGCCCGTCCTAATTGAGCCCGACGTCGACTTTGCGAAGACTCCGCGATGTCTTTTTACCAAAAACTCAGTGTTAAAGCTTCGTGCGGCCAGCTTCTCCAAGTATACTTCGCCGCGTAGTCCACTTCGCCCAGTTAAGGCTCTACAAACGTAGATCAGATGACAATCTCAAGTTATGGATGAGTCCTACTTCATCTTTACGAAGCATGCCCGAAGTTAAGTCTCCCGCTTGTCCTTTGAACGCTCAATAAGTTGATGGAGCAATCATAATATCAAATTTCGAGATCGTATCAAGTGCCCCACTTTCTCTTCAACACACAGCAGTTCCACGCCATCACCACTACTAGCCACAGCACCCGTCACTGGCTAAAGACATAATATCGAGTTTCAGTCTACCGTAAACTATTATTTTAACTCCATCTCTCATCAACACATTTTTAGGAACACATGCGCTTAATTCTAATGTGAATTTCTGCATACTTTATAGCACTTTTTCTTACGCAAATGTATTTCTATAATGTTGTGTTGGCAGAACACTGCGCTACTCCCCTCAAGGTGGTCCATAATTGAGCCCGAAGTCCACTTCGCGAAGTCTTTTTACCGAAAACTCATGCAGTGACTAAAGCTCCGCGCGGTCAGCTTTCCGAAGTATACTTCGCGTAATCGACTTTGCCCAGATATTGGACAGGCTTAAAACGTGGAAACATGCATGGTCAGTCGCAGTGTCACTATTAAAGCGTTTTGCTTCTAAATAAAACAGACCTTTGTACGTGATTGTAAAATCTGAGAAACGGAGAGTTAGAATAATCTTTGAACCCATATATATCTTTTCTCCAGCAAAGTAAATAATTATACTCGTATCTCTATTCAAGCGATGAGTTTACAGCAAAGCGGAACAGCTCGAACTATTTTTTTTGCGGCCTTCAAGATCGATGGACCGTCCATTTTTCTCAATAAAATACAGCATACCAGAACTTTTTTCATGCGTCCTATAATTCACATTTAAACGGATACGCATAATCCGAAACTATAGAAATATACGAAAAAAACACACCCGTATATCAGTATAAAAAACCGAATTTTTTTTCTGAACGAAAAAGAATCCTTTTTTATAATGTTGCTTTCCAAACTATTTGGTGACTCAGCCTTTATGGTTCGTTGAATACACATGGTAGGGCATGGGTGCGACCTGTATGTGGGTGCGACAATTAATGACTCGAAGATTTGTAAAGTGAGGAACCTTCAAATTTAAAATCCAAGGTGCTTATTTTACCGAGCAAAGGAATGTCTATAATCGATCTTTTGCTTTGGCAGCATTCATGCACGGCAGTCGTAAATATGTGGCTGCTATTTTAGGTACACACTTAACACGATTATATTCGCGGAGGTGTGGTGGGTTGGTGGTTGGTTTTTCATCTAGGAGAGTTAATAGCCAATGTTATAGAAATTTATTTTTATTTATTTATTTTATTTACGAGGATTTATATCGCGCACGTATCTCACCACACAAGGCGACTCAAGGCGCATGTTACCTATTAATGCCGTGTGAGATGGAATTTTTTACACAATATATCACGCATTCACATCGGCCAGTAGATCGACTGCCTTTAGGCGCTGCATCCACCTTTCACGGCCTATTATTCCAGGTCACACGGGTATCTTGGTGGACATTTTTATCTACGCCTATACAATTTTACCAGGAAAGACCCTTTTGTCAATCGTGGGATCTTTAACGTGCATACCCCAATGTAGTGTACACGAAGGGACCTCGGTTTATCGTCTCATCCGAAAGACTAGCACTTGAAACCACCACCTAGAAATGACGTGATTGACTTTGAAACAAACCCACCTTTTTTCTCCCAAGACTTGGATTTTGATTGATTAACATAAGGGTGGGACATTTTGTTTTAAACCAGAGGAAATTACGATGTAAACTTTGTGCTTGTCCGCCACACAAGTTTGTAAACCTGGATCTTCTTCTTTGCTCTACTTATACAAGAAAGAACATAACACTCAAACACCTCACGAAGAAGAAGAAGAACTAGAACTGAGAAGAAAAAGATGACCTGCGTCAGTATTAAAGTTTGAACCTTTTTTTTCAGCGATTATTTATGCATACTTGTAGTTCCTAACACTCAAATGAACATGATATGCATACATATGGTGCGGACAACACATACATAACGCATTTATTATAGCCCCTATATGATTGAACATGATAAACAACCAACCATAAATCGATGAGTTCGGTTGTATACTTAATCGAGCTCATCATGCTTTGATACCAAGGTCTGTACGTACTCTCAGTGCTTTGCGACTTCGACAAGTAAACTTATAAACTGCTATCGGTCAATGATAACAATATTTCATTTCATAAACAGAACACACGCAAACCGTGAAATGCACACACCCTATCATAAAATCTAACAAAGTAAAGCGGTTTTATAGACTGCCGCGATTGATCCAAAACACACACACACACACACACACCGATTTTAAACCCGTACTTCACTCCTGTGAGTACTTCAACCCCATTTAAACACCCCAAAAAGCAACCAGGAAACCGGGGTATCTTCCGGTGTTAAGTGAGTGTTGCATCATAACAGCCGCAGTGTTCCCACAACCTAGTAAATGGGTGTGGGCCAGGGGACTGCACTCTAGTACACTTCCACGCGCCAAACGTCGCCAGGTGCTGAGAATTAACACCGGTGAAAAAAAATCAGCGTAAAATCACCTCCAGTCGCCCATTTCTTTTTAGTTTGGAAGTGAAAGCATAGTACTATGGAAGGCTATTTTAATCGTCGGTGCCGTTTGAGCTCAACTGCGGTTCCTAATTCCCAGGAAGGGCCGGGTATGCCGCCTGAACCGGCACACCTCCTTACTTCGTGCTTTGTTTTGGGAAGAAATTAAGGCACGAATCTCTTCAGTGCCACGGGTTGAGAAAACCGTTGTGTTTGCGCGGAAGACGACATGTTTACACGCTAAAATGGCCTGTCTGTCACGCAGGAAGCGACGGAGTGCAGCGCCGAGTGTGCTACAGTCAAACCGCTCATGTAAGACCCTGCGAATTCAGACCAAACCACTGCAGGTAGCTCAGGTGGTAGAGCACTGGACTTGTGATCGAGAGGTCGCTGGTTCGAATCCGGGCCGGGACGGACACGGGTCAACTTTATGTGCAGACCCAGAGACGGTATCCATCTCCCACCCCCGTGTCACCACAATGGCACTTTAAAGATCTTGGTCATTCTACCATAAGTGCAGATGGCTGATACCACCTAAACACGCAAACATCAAAAAGCCGTGAGGGCGTAAAACTCGAATCGTATAAACCAATTCATGTCCAATATAGGCAATTAAGACCTGACGGACAATAAGCCCCTTAAAATTTTTTACCAAACCACTTTTAAGACGCTAGTTTTACATGGGTCTTGGTACTGGCGTCTGTAAATTGATCTCCATTTTCAGACTCCCTCCCTCTTAAGACATCATTTTTCTCAGATTTTCAAAGGTCTTAATAGGGGGGGTTCCACTGTAGCGAGGGGCAAAGATGGGGGATGCCGGGCACTTAGGGAACGATTACAAACACAATAAAAAGCCTGCCTCTTGCCGATCGCTTATCCACCAAGCATATGGGGACCAGGAATCTGCACTCGGCGACCCTGTACTTCCCTCACTCCTCCCCCTCCCCCATTCCTCCATTTATTTTCCTCCCTTCCCGTTCCTCCCGTCCTCCTCCAACCGTCTCCCTATTTTTACCTGCTCACCTGCTCCGTGTCGGCTGCTCGACTTGCTGGGTGGTTTCCCTTGACTTCTTCCACTCCGCAGTCAGTCACCGAGAAGGTGGACCCACGCCTAGCCTACTGGGCGAGAAGGAGACGCTCTCGGGGCAAAAAACATGAAAGATGTAGAAACTTCAAAAACGGAAAACAAAAACAGTCAATAAATAAATTAATTAATAAAAGAAAAAAGCGAAATTCAGGTACTGTATTATACCCGGGACGCACCTGCATCAAACTGCTAATTATTTAAAATGACACGATTGCATGCAAAGAAAATTATAAGAAGAAAGATACCACGGAACGGTATAATCGCAGAGCAATATATATACTTATGGTGGGAACCAAATATCAAGTTCTTGGAGAAGGGTATGAACTGCCATTGCATGTCGCACCTACAGCCATTTGCTGAAAATTGCTCCGAAGGTGTGGTAATTAATCAAATGTACAGCGGAACCCCTCTTTACCGACCTTCAAAAATCTGAAAGTCTTAAAAATGGGGGTAAATTTACTGAGGTTCTGAACAAAAAGTCTGAGAAAACAAGGGTCAAGGTCTTTAAAGAGAGTGAGTCTTTTAAACGGGGGGTTCAACTGGAGAAGCATCTAGTGGCTGCTCCGCCTGGCGTCAGTCTGGCATTATGGGGTTAGTGCTAGGACTGGTTGGTCCGGTGTCAGAATAGAATAATGTGACTGGGTGAGACATGAAGCCTGTGCTGCGACTTCTGTCTTGTGTGTGGCGCACGTTATATGTCAAAGCAGCACCGCCCTGATATGGCCCTTCGTGGTCGGCTGGGCGTTAAACAAACAAACAAACAAACAAACTGGAGAAACAAAGAAGAAGAAATCAACCAGGGCACCGAATATCTTCTTGGAGTAGGGTATGAAATGTATGTCGCACGTACCTGTAAGTGATTTCCTCAAAGTTACTACGTATAAATGTGATAAATATCTTAGTGCACAGAAAAGCAAAGAAAAAACCCAATAAGGCCACGGTCTAATCCGAGATCAACAAAGACCACACACACAATAATTATGCTTGGTTCAAATAATAAAGTATCATGTCAGTTGTCACAGACATGTTGTTGCCAGCGCGTCTCCTGTGGACAGTTTCATTGCAGTTATCATACACAGTGCGTTATTGGTCACTGGATTTTCTGTCGCGAAAATCTGCCGGCTTGCCTCCTCTCGAAACAAGCGACACTGCCAAAAACCTATATCTGATGGTTCACTCTGATTTACTTTTGCATTACCGGGAACTAATCTGCTGTGTGTGATTGTGTGTGTTTGGGGTGGTGGTGTTCGGTGTGTGTGTGTGTGTGTGTGTGTGTGTGTGTGTGTGTGTGTGTGTGTGTGTGTGTGTGTATTTCTAAATATGTATGTGCGTGTGTGCGTGCGTGTGTGTGTGTGTGTGTGCGTGCGTGCGTGCGTGCATGTGTGTGTGTGTTTATGTGCGTGCGTGCGTGCGTGTGTGTGCGTGCGTACGTGCGTGCATGCACACGTGTGTGTGTATGTGTGTGTTTGAGCATGTGTGCGCGCTCGCGCGTGTGTGTGTGTGTGTCCGGGTCGTGTGTCTGTGTGAGGGTATGTGTGTGTGTGTGTGTGGGGGGGGGGGTCTGTCTGTGTCGGCGTCTCTTTCTAAGTGTATTTGTGTATTCTGTCAGTGCTTCAACTGATATTTCTTGTTTTTTTGCGGCCAATAAACGTTTTCGTTCTATGGTCTAGTTGTAACATGTTCTAATCCAATTATTAACTTCTATCTTGTTCTAATTGTTTGTTGACAGGCAGCGACCCCAATCGCCCCATCCACTTCCAGATGGTGAAAGCGCACCCTATCCCAGTTATCGTTCCTGGGACTCTCTACGTCACAATGGCGGGCAACCTGACCGCTGACCTCCCGAGACGACTCAGGGTAGAACTGAGCATCATGAAGTACTTCTTTGGCTTCCCCTTCACTGTGCCGTGTTTCAGAGGAAAGATAGGTTCTTGGTAAGTCAGTACCGCAGTTTAACTCCTCATAAGTCCTCTCCCCCTCCCCCCTTCCCCCTTCTCCTTTCATTTAAGGTAACCCCCTTTATAGACCCAAGTTTTCTAGGTGTTATGCTAGTTACGTCTGAGCTGACATTTTACCTTCATGTTTAGACTCTCTCCGTCCTTAAAACTAATTTTCTTTGATTCGTTGAAGTCTTATCAATTCCAAAACAGTCAATTTCCTACAAGGACCTGTATCTTATTCTTGTAGGTCCGTGGTTTTCTAGCCGAAACAAAATGGTGTTGTTGCCCTGTCGACCTTTGCCAAGCAGGACAGTGTCATATGCACTGACCTTTCAAACAGCTGCAGCAATGTTTAGTGCAGCCTCTGTACTTTCCTCTTCTTCTTCTGCGTTCGTGGGCTGAAACTCCCACGTACACTCGTGTTTTTTGCACGAGTGGAATTTTACGTGTATGACCGTTTTTTACCCCGCCATTTAGGCAGCCATACGCCGTTTTCGGAGGAAGCATGCCGGGTATTTTCGTGTTTCTATAACCCACCGAACTCTGACATGGATTACAGGATCTTTTTCGTGCGCACTTGGTCTTGTGCTTGCGTGTACACACGGGGGTGTTCGGACACCGAGGAGAGTCTGCACACAAAGTTGACTCTGAGAAATAAATCTCTCGCCGAACGTGGGGATGAACTCACGCTGACAGCGGCCAACTGGATACAAATCCAGCGCGCTACCGACTGAGCTACATCCCCGCCCGTACTTTCCTCTTGATATTTTGTATTATTGGCTTATTAAGAAGGTCGTTCAATGTTTGGAAAACCAAATTTAATAACAATACGAAGTCTGATCATTGCAAGATCGACAGTGACAAGGGAGGTAACTAGCGAAAGTGTAGTCAAGTGGGAGGTGTTATGTACCTACTTTTGTGTGTATTTTCGTCTCTCCAGACTTGAATTTACTGTGGAATTCTTCTTAACGAACGTCGAGAAGAAGATTATGCTTGGGCTTTAAGAAAACGCATTCTCTTTGACACTTAACCGAGATTTACGCCAGCACTTTCGATTAAACACTTTCGTTTCATTTTGTCGTTTCTATGTCATTTCACATCGGGGAGCCAGTTCGGATATATATATGTTTTTGAATTATCGTCCTCCCGGTACGGTCTAATTGATCCATATAAAACATGCTATGGTTATTTGCGATTCTCACATATTTGTCATCGTGTGTTCCAGCGTATACGACAATATCTGTGATTCGCTGGAGCGCTTTGAAGGACGGCGGTGCCCGCGCACGTTACGGCAGCACGGACTGCAGTGTCACTGTCCCTTTCACGCGGGGCACTTCTCCGTGCAAGACCTGCCTCTCAACGTGCCCAAAGTGCAGGGCTATGCGGGCAGTCTTTTGAATGTGAGTTTGCAACATGATTAAGGGTTTGGGGGAGGGAGGGGGGGGGGGTCCCGGGTTTTGGAATCCTCCATGGCCCAACCAAACACACACACACACACCCTCTCCCCCCCTCCCCCCTCCCTTTATAAAGCAATTGAATTTTTTTTTTCTCATCGACTGCGAAACCCAAATTATCCGTTTTAAATGCTAGATTTCAACAGCAGCTGGTGGGCACGGCACACAATATAACCCCCCCCCCCCCCCACCCCCACATTGCTGCTAAATTAATATGGCACATTCACACAGATTTCACCGGCCAACGACCGCAAAAATCGTTGATCAAAATGTTCGCGTTGCAACATGCATGTTTATGGACACATTGTCCTGTATGCACCACTGTCTTACAACAGGAGCGATTTGTAAAGCTACGAACATGATTCAATAACAAAACTTGCCCAATGCACTGAAGCAGCCAGGCTGTTTGGCGAGTGGTGCTCTTATTCCATGCGGGTCTATGGTTGTTCACAAGATGGTCTGTACAGCTTACTTTCTTTTTACTTTAGGCCCTTTGCTCCCCATCGGAGCATAGGCCATTGACGACGTTTCCCCATCGCACTCTGCCCTGGGCTGTTCTTTCTTCTTCTGTCCAGCATTTGCCTTACCTCTTTAGATCTGCCTCTGTGTCACGCCTCCATCTGTTTCTTGGCCTTCCTCTCTTTCTTTTCCCCTGCGGGTTCTTCATGACAGCCTGGCGGGTGATGCTGGATGTTGGTTTTCTGAGAGTGTGTCCAATCCAGCCACGCTTTCTTCTCCTACTTTCTGTACAGGAAGGAAACCATCTTTAATTAAAACTTATAACACTCTGTGATTTGTGTTTCAGGGAGACTACAAACTGATGCTGTCGGTGTATGACGAGGAACGCGTACAGCTGGGCTGTTTGGAACTCAAGTTTTCCATGAAGAAGCGCCACAGGGGATGGCTCTTTAAGATATGACGATCTTCCATCAAACATGTCTGAGAAAACCAAACAACTGTTGCTAAGATGTCAACCGGAACCAAGGGGAAGAGAGGCATGACCTAGTGTTCCTTTTTTTTAGAACCCCGGAACTCTCAACAGTTCATCGTTGACTGCTTCAAAGAAACGTCGTTTTTGACCGTTTGGGAGCAGACGCTACGACTGTTTGAGTACTAGATGTTATTTATGATTGTCGTTCATTAATTGTCTTAGAAGCTGGTGTTGTGCGAATACTGTACATGTGCAGAATGACATTTGTGAGATTTTGTTTCTTTAACGTGTGACAAAACGTGCAGTGTTCAACTTAAAGCAATCACAGCAAGGGTTCAAACCTCTTGAACTTGGATTGAGACCTCACCGCCGGGCCAACGTCAACGACTGCAGAAGACGTTGATCAAAATGTTCGCGTTGCAATATGTATTGTCATGGACACATTGGCCTGTATGCATCACTGTGTTACTACAGGAACGATTTGTATTTGTAAAAGTACTAAACGGAGATGTGTGAATATAGGCGAAACAACTGATTACTTACTATAGACGGACCTTTAATACTGAGACTCGGTGAATTGTCGGCGACTTTAATTGTGATATGTTTTTGGTGTGGAAACCTTCTACGTGACTTCTCAGTGTTGTTCATCTGGCTCATAACGAGGCTGGGTATTATACACCTGGCTCGTAACGAGGCTGGGGGGGGGGGGGGGGAGTGTTATATCCAGGGATCGCAACGAGACTGGAGGTTTACACCCTGGCTCATAACGAGGCTGGAGGTTATCCCAGTGGCTGATTACGATGCTTTATATTTTCTTTGGTTTTGTTTTACCCCTGGCTCATAACAAGGCTTGAAGTTAAACCCCTCCGTGTGTAAGTGTGATAGTGTTGACACTTAGCATAGCAGTTACTGTTTCAAGCGATTACTTGCGCCATGTACTGGCCGCCCTGTGCACGTTATGTCAATCCGTTGCATGGACCATATTAATGTGCAGTGAACAAAAACAACAAGAACAAAAGACGTAGCATTATGCCTTCGTAATAATAACGATAGACCGTAAATATACAGAAGATGGATACAATTTAATGTTAAAGTTTAAGTCTTAGTACATATACTCACGCACTCGCGAACAAAGTGTTGTGGGGCCATATAACACTTGCTTACTTTTTGAATATATCAAGTAAAAAACGTCGGCACTAAAAGCTACAGTTCGTCGTGGATTGTACGGTTTCAGCAAATATCCAAATGAAGAGTGTTATTCAAAAAGACGTATAGGGTTAATCCACTTGTCGCAAGAGGATGTGGAATTCTGCCAAATGTAACGATGTCTTTGTGGAAGAAGTTGGCACTATGATTTGTTTGTCCAAATGTAGTAAAACCCCGCTTTAAACTTGTCGACAATTATATGAGGAGACTGATTGGCGCGAATCCCTCACATTTATCGACGATTCTCTGAAAGAGATTGGCCTGAAAGTTTACCAACGTTATCAACTTTGCAATACATCTGTCATGGGGCTAGTTCTAAAGTTCCTCTCTTCTAAGAGACTTTAGTAGGATATGTATGCCTGAAAAGCCGGACTATAAGGTGAGACTAGGACTAAAAGCCAGACTGACTAGAACACACGATGTGCTAGACCTGCTGTTGCCGAACAGGTCAAGTTTTGCTCCGCAGTGTTTTAATGTTCAAACTGGCTGAGGATCGCAAACACAATGTCATAGCTGCCCGCGTACTCGGGGCTGTGTGTGTACATGTCATGATGCTTCGTGAAGATCGTGCACGGTAAAGCGCCTTGACTGTTTCATTCTGCATTTAATTCTAAGACAAAAGGAACAGGAGGTGGGTTGACTGAAAGACCATCACAAGTTTCATCTCAACTCAGGCCTTCGACAGGTCAAGGCCAAACTGACTTTTGACCGCAGTGACCTCAAACATTTGTGGTGACGTATCGGAGAAATGACGTCACTGTCGGGATTGTGTAAAAGCCGTCGACTTTTTGTCGCACAGCCGGCAGTTAACTGTTGTAGTGGTTGCCTTGTGTTTGTTCTTGTCAGGTTATCTTAGTCAGCGAAATGTTGTACATGTCTTATTAAATGATGTGTTGTTATCATCTTCCTCTCTCTCTCCTATACCTGCTACCAGTTATGCAGAGCTAGGTTAACACTTTGTTGACCTTGATCAGATGAGGTTAGTGACTTTCGGAAAGCGCAATTTGTCATGATTTTTTTCCCCATCAAATAGATTTGTCAATGTCTGTTTCATCCACTCTTCGGAAAAAGATGTGCTGTTAAGATTTTTCTGAACAAATGTCTTAATTCTTACAGAGAAATCTTATTTTTCTGTCAGTTACTCGTTTATTTAGTTATTTATAATATCTATTTATTCATTTATTTGTTTATTCCTTAATTCATTCATTTTTTTGTGTTTTCATTGATATTTGTGTTTATTCTGCCTGAAAATGTCTATTTAACATTTGCTCTCTCTGTCTCTCAATCTCCCGATCTATTTCTCTCTCTCGACTCGAACGCACGCGTGCGCGCACACACAGACACAGACACACACACACACGCACATACACATACACACGTACACACCACACGCACGCACACACATACGCACGCACATACGCACACACACACACACACACACACACACACACACACACACACACACACACACACACGTGACACACACACACACACGCTTGCACGCCAACACATACACACACACACGCAAATACTCACACACACACACACGCACACACACACACGTGACACACACACACACGCTTGCACGCCAACACATACACACACACACGCAAATACTCACACACACACACACACACACACACACACACACACACACACACACACACACCGAGTAGACCTATTTCTACAATTAGAGCTGCTTTTCTTTTAAATAATCACATTTGAACTTCAACTGTGAAAAATTCTTCCCCATCGTATGAAAATAGATGTCCAAAAAAGCAGCTTTAATGAAATAATTCAGGAGAAGTTGCAATGCATTCAGTTGTACAGATTTGAGATTGACTCTACTCCATGTAGAATGTAGTTATGTTACTGTTGTACGATACGGTTGTGAATACTTGTTGACACAAACTGACATGTATATGAGTTAGACTGTTTTGTCTGTTTTGCAGAATTGACTGCGTGTGATTTTGAAAGCTACGAATTACTCTCGTTCGTGACGCACAAAGACATACGCGGCACGCACGTACGCACGCACTCAGGTAAATACATTTTCACACACACACACACACGCGCGCGCGCGCGCACGCACTCACACACACACGCGCGCGTACGCACGCACGCACGCACGCACGCACGCACGCACGCACACACACACACACACACACACACACACACACACACACACACACACACACACACACACACACACACACACACACACACACACATCAAACAGTCTGTAATATTATGTTTTATAATGCTTTATTGTAAATTTGGACATATCGCTGCATTACTCCACCAAGTATAGTTTGACATAAGCATGGCACTGCGGCGGGTTACAAGAAAGGAGGAAAAAAAATACAAAAATCAAACGTAAAGGTAGAGACCAAATAAAAGCACACACAATAAAAAAAGAAATTAAAAAAAGAAGAAGAAAAAAAGGATATGCTCACGATACAAATGTCATGTGACCAGCAAATCACTGTCGGTGACGAACAAACAAGATAAACAGTGTGACAAGCTTTGAATAACAAAGTGAATCAAAATGTATACATATTTTCAGCAGAATGCAGATTTTCAACAGAATTGTTGTCTGCAAAATACAGATTTGCAGATAATGTACCGATTTGAAAAACAGATTCTCACAATTATTACATAATCTATATATTATGAATCACTCGGATTACAAAATTCAAATACAGATTAAAACAAACAAAAACACGTCCAGCTTACAGATTTTAGAGAAAAATTTTCAGAATACTAATTTGCAACAGAACAATTTTTACTCTATGACACGCGTTTTCTAAGAACTGAAACATCAATAACCATCCATCTGTAACAACCAACACAATGTAGCAAAAATGAAGAGAGATAAAACCTCTGTCGAACAGACATGTAAATCTGCTTTCGTGTCCACATTAATTAGCTGGTCTTGGCCAGAAAATGTAGCCAGTTCTAGTTCCGTAACTTTGGCGACCTCTTCTGCCAGGATTAACGTCTCTGTCCCCGCTGTTTCCGTAACCATAGTAACTATCCCTGTCTCTACTCCCGTCGTAGCCATCTCTATCTCTACTCCTGTTTCTACTCCTGCCACCACTCCTGCCACCACTCCTGCCTCTGCTTCTAGTGTCATCGTTGTCTCTGCTGTTTCCGTAACCATAGTTACTATCTCTGTCTCTACTCCTGTTTTTACTCCTCCCGCCTCTACTCCTGCCGCGTCTACTTCTACCGCCTCTACTTCTACCGCCGCTACTTCTACCGCCTCTACTTCTACCGCCTCGACTCCTGCCTCCCCTGCCCCTACCTCCGCCCCTTTCTCTACTCCTAGTGTCGTTGTCATCGTCGCCGTCTCCGTAACCATAGTAACCGTCCGTGTCCCTACTCCTGTCGTTACCATAGCGACCCTGCCCGTAGCTACCCCCAGCTGGGTTGAAGCCAGTATTGTATCGCTGCTGTTGGTACCAGTAACCTCTGTCACCGCGGTTGTAGGAGCCGGGTTGTGCACCGTGTGCCACATAGACGGCGAACTCTTCATCGTCACTGTCGTCGCTGTCGTCTTCGTCACTATTGAAAAAATCGCCGTTGTTATTGTCGTCGTCGTTATCATTGTCGTCGTTACCAAAATATCGGCTGTACCAGGATCTAACGCTGCGGCGTTTTCTGGCACCAGGTTGAGAGTCTCCCTCGTCGATCTTCTCTTCGCTGCCTGGCTCCTCGCTCAGCGCTTCAGTGTCGCGTTTCTCGTTGTCGTTGCCGATTTTGTCGTTGTCGTTGTCGCTGTTGTCATTGACCTTGGTGATCTGACCAAGTTGGGAGCCTTCAAGTGTTGCCACCTCGCCGCCAGACTCTCTGAACAAAATGAAAAAAATGTGTTGGCTAGTATTTCAGTCAGATTGAAAATCAATCCATCATCAGCATTAGTACTTATAATAATAATAATAACTGGACATTTTTAAGTGCCTAACCTATGGCTCTAGGCCCTTTACAAAAGAACATATATATACAGAATAGAACAATTAAAAGTACAACCTACATAAAACAAATTAATCATACAGACACAAATCATCACATGTACTGTTCACACAATAATCATAGATATGCAATACACACTATATATATATACAAACATACACAGATAACACTCTCAACAATCATAACAACTTTATGGGAGAGGAGTATGTGCAGAAATGGAATGAAGAAGACATTAGACCAGGTTGGTGTAATATTCTGTGAAAAAGAAAGTTTTCAACTGTTGTTTAAAAGAGCTGAGAGAGGTGCAGTGTCTGACAGAGAAAGGAAGAGAGTTCCAGAGTGGTGGTGCAGCACAACAGAAGCTTCTTGCTCCGTGCTGCTTCCTGTTGAAGTGCTCAACTTTCAGTAGCCTGGTCAGTGTCAGCGGATGATCTGAGTGTGCGTGATGGGGTGTATATGTACAGGAGTTCAGAAAGGTACTGAGGGGCACTTCCTGAGAAGACCTTGAAACACAGACAAGCGACTTTGTACTTGATACGCTGTTCCACCGGCAGCCAGTGGGAGTGTGTATAGCAGGGGAGTGACATGCTGTGTTTTCTTTGACCTAAAGATGATGCGGGATGCAGCATTTTGAACAGTTTGGAGAAGTTGGATATCTAACTAAGGACATCCAATCAACAGGGCATTACAATAGTCTAAACGAGACAATAATATGCAGGAAGTGACAAGGGTTTTTGTGGCTTCTTCAGTGAGAAAGTGGCGGATGGAGCTGATGCGCCTAATTTCAAGGTTGGCTGCCTGACCCGTTTTTGTGCTTGATGACAAAGTTTCGAAGTAGAAGTCAGGTTGCTGCTAAGTCGTGTTGCAGTTAGTAAGTAAGTTAGCGACAAAGGCACAAGGAAAACAGACAAATAGCTGGTAGTGTTTTCATTGTCAATGAGTGAGTGAGTGAGTGAGTCTAAAAATTGAGACGTTATAGGCAGGCAACGGGTGTTGTAGTAAGGGACAGAACTCGCCCAAGCTTAAAACGGGGCACACAGAAAACATTCCTTGTGGTTTTGTCCCTTGGGTCGATTCAGAAATTCTGGGTGATTAATTCAGAAGCGCCGGTACGCCGTGAATGCAGAAAACATCGCCGCCAACAACAGCCACAAAAACGAAAATCAACGACCACACAGCAGCACGTATAGTATTTGGGAGTAGGGGAGAATGGGGGGTGTCCTCTCAGGCTGTTCCCCGTCCACGCCGGATCATGCGGCCATGGAAATCAGTCGCAGTACAGACACACATACAGTGTACACACACCCACCCACATGCATGTACACACACCCACATACACACACACACATACACACACACCAAACCGCACACACACACACACGCCACACACACCAAACGGCCACACTGACTGACACACACACTGACACACACACACACACCGTCTGACACACATACACACACACCCACATACGCACACTCACACAAACACACACACACACACACACACACCGGGCCAAACCACACCGGACACACACACACACACACGCACACACACACACGCACACATACACACACACACACCAAACCACACACACACACGCACACACACACACACACACACACACACACACCAAACCACACACACACACACACACAACACACACACACACACACAAACAAAAGGATAACAAAACCTGAACGCTTACTTTGCCAGTGTCCCAGGAGCGGTTCTGGCATTTGCAGCTGTCACAGCCATGATCACCACCAGGAACGCTGCAGCGACCTTCATCTTGCCGCGCCGCCTGCTTCACTTGAAATCGCACCCTGAACACAAAGAATGGGGTAAACTTCAAAACTACGGCGGCAGTGTAACGGATTCAAGGGAGCTGTTTGCACTTTGGCACCAAACTTTATAGTGTAAACTGTAAGGTGCCTTGCCCTTGCGACAGCTTAACACAGGGGAAGAGAACAGTGGCATTGCGTTGAAACTGAGGCAAATTCGTGATGACAAGCGATACTTTTGAATCTGAAATTGAATTGATTCCGTAAAACTTAATTTCTATGTTAAAGGGACATTTTTGTTACCGTGGTGTTGTCGATGGAGAGAGTTGATTTGGAACACTGTTCGTGTATTTTACCAGTTTTGATATAGGTTTATTTCCCGACGCAATGTCGTTTTCTCGTAGAGAAGCTTGGTGGAGATCGAGCACGCGGAGTAACTATATATGAATTATCATTCTCAGTCTCACAGTGAGACTAACATTTGGTAAGTGGTTATTAAGTGAAAGAAACTGGTTGTGTTGATAAAGTTAATCAGTCCAATAGGCAAACGTCTTTATATATAAACATGAAATGTTATCAAACAAAAACAAATACTTGAAAACTAAATGTTTTTTCATTTTCCAAATCGACACTCTAACTTCGTTTCAATTCAACAACTTCCATGGTAGGAGACCAATAGAGTAGGACTTGGTAAATAGAGTAGAATATATGCTTACTTACCCGTACGAGCTGGGCTGGTCAAATATCCTATGCGTTTCTGCAATATTCGGCAATTACCACCACAACCGCGTGACATGAGAGATCTTACACCAAACTGTCACCTGATTAGGATTCACAAGACTATGGTCGTCTAAAGGAGGCGTGATTTTTCAACTGACTCTAAAACGCGGTGACCTTAGATGTTATCACACGAACAGATAATACCACAAATCAACACTGTGGATTTTTAGTTAACCTTATGGTACTTAAAAGCCACACTCTTGCACTTTGCACGCAAGGTTGCTTTACGATTCAAAATTGTGGTTTTGAAATTCAAAACAAGGCTAGCTGTGTGCGTGTGTGTGTGTGTGTGTGTTTGTGTGCCACGGTGTGCGTGCGTACGTGCGTGTGTATGCGTGCATGCGTGCGCCGGCGTGCATGCATGAATACGTGAGCGCGTGCGACCAGGTCAACGGCAGCGATGCGGCGAGGCGGAGCTGGGCATTTAAACAACACTGTAACCCAACAACAGAATGGCTTAGCCGGACGTCCTAAAATTAATGTCGCAGCATGCATGAAAAACGGTGGTGGTACATCACCCAGTGTCGATCTGACCTGTCTGAAAACACCTCCGCGTGGTGGGGTTTTGCTGCCCGCCCAGTGAAGATAAAGAGGGAAATTTGTCTCTGCTCGCGCAGCAGCAAGCAGGATGTCTCTGAACTGACATGTAATTTGTATCTAACATGTGTGATAAAATGAAAAAAATAAGAAAGGTCAGAGAATGACTTACTTACTTATTGAACTCCTTATTCAGAGTGATTTGACAGTATTATCTAATCATACGTTCAAAGTTTGATGTGTTTTTTTCTGTACTTTTTATATTTAGTCAAGTTTTGACTAAATATTTTAACATCGAGGGGGAATCGAAACGAGGGTCGTGGTGTATGTGCGTGTGTCTGTGTGTGTGTCTGTGTGTGTGTGTGTGTAGAGCGATTCAGACTAAACTACTGGACCGATCTTTATGAAATTTGACATGAGAGTTCCTGGGTATGAAATCCCCGAACGTTTTTTTCATTTTTTTGATAAATGTCTTTGATGACGTCATATCCGGCTTTTCGTGAAAGTTGAGGCGGCACTGTCACGCCCTCATTTTTCAACCAAATTGGTTTAAATTTTGGTCAAGTAATCTTCGACGAAGCCCGGACTTCGGTATTGCATTTCAGCTTGGTGGCTTAAAAATTAATTGATGACTTTGGTCATTAAAAATCTGAAAATTGTAAAAAAAAATAAAAATTTATAAAACGATCCAAATTTACGTTTATCTTATTCTCCATCATTTGCTGATTCCAAAAACATATAAATATGTTATATTCGGATTAAAAACAAGCTCTGAAAATTAAATATATAAAAATTATTATCAAAATTAAATTGTCCAAATCAATTTAAAAACACTTTCATCTTATTCCTTGTCGGTTCCGGATTCCAAAAACATATAGATATGATATGTTTGGATTAAAAACACGCTCAGAAAGTTAAAACAAAGAGAGGTACAGAAAAGCGTGCTACCCTTCTTAGCGCAACTACTACCCCGCTCTTCTTGTCAATTCCACTGCCTTTGCCATGAGCGGTGGACTGACGACGCTACGAGTATAATAGGGTCTTTCCTGAAAAATGGCATTGCGTTCAGTTTCATTCTGTGACTTCGACAGCTACTTGACTAAATATTGTATTTTCGCCTTACGCGACTTGTTCTTTTTTTACAAGTAAGTTCACCAGTCCAACGTAATGTAAATGTAATGTCGCTTACTGAAGAAAAAGATTGCGGTTTATCGCTTGAATGCGAACGTTGGAAACCAACAAATTAGATGTTCAACTCAGGCTAACTTCGTTTCAATTCAACAACTTCCATGGTAGGACACCAATAGAGTTGGAGTCTCGAGAGACAAAGTATTGAAGTTGTCATACTAAGCCTACACCTGAAGATAAGTTGTCCGTGTAAAGTTCGTCAGAATTAGCCTGGTGTATATTATTTTTTCGTTGCCGCTGTGTTTTTCTTCCCTAGGGTGTGAATATTGTGTTGTAACCGTCGCATTATATTTGTAAGTAACAGCAAAAGCGCACCCCACATTGCGCCCCGTATATAATTATGTCGTCATAGAGATATCTTCTCTATTTTTCCTGTTTCTCTTTTAGTTTTAGTTTATTTTTTAATTTTCTCCATTTTCCTCGTGTGTGTGTGTGTGTGTGTGTGTGTGTGTGTGTGTGTGCCACGGTGTGTGTGTGTGTGTGTGTGTGTGTGTGTGTGTGTTGGGGGGGGGGGGGGGAGGGGAGGGATTGGCTGTTTATAATTGCGCGTGCATGCATCTTAAAAAGTTTTTCTTCTGTGTTTGTTGCTGCTGTTGTTGCTTTGTTGTTGTTGTAAACAGTCATGTGTATGACGTTAATACTAAACGATGTTCAATCCAGGGCTTGGTGTGTGTGTGTGTGTGTGTGTGTGTGTGTGTGCCGTGTGTGTGTGTGCCGTGTGTGTGTGTTTGTGTGTTTGTTGACATGTATAGGGTTAATGACAGACACATTTCTTTTTGTTCATGCTATTTGTCTGCTCGTTCGTTCGCAGATATGACAAACAAGCTGTATGCTAGGCAAGTTTTTAAAATATTTTGTTTATCGTTGGCTATTCTGAGTGAACGGATGTAGTACGTCTTGTGCATACACATGAAGTGTATTATCTTCTCCTTCTGAGTTTGTTGAAAATACATTCAGAAGATGAGGTCAATGTGTATATGGCATCAGTGTTGCACGGTTATCACACATGCACTAAAATACCTCAGTGTTGCACAGTTATCACACATGCACTAAAATACCTCAGTGTTGCACAGTTATCACACATGCATGCACTAAAATACCTCAGTGTTGCACAGTTATCACACATGCACTAAAATATCTCAGTGTTGCACAGTTATCACACATGCACTAAAATACCTCAGTGTTGCACAGTTATCACACATGCACTAAAATACCTCAGTGTTGCACAGTTATCACACATGCACTAAAATACCTCAGTGTTGCACAGTTATCACACATGCATGCACTAAAATACCTCAGTGTTGCACAGTTATCACACATGCACTAAAATACCTCAGTGTTGCACAGTTATCACACATGTATGCACTAAAATACCTCAGTGTTGCACGGTTATCACACATGCACTAAAATACCTCAGTGTTGCACAGTTATCACACATGCACTAAAATACCTTGAACGGGTTATCAAGAGAGACAAGCGGATCAACACAAGGCTCCTCCCTGTGGGCCGAGGGTAAGTTCATTCTAACACTTGATTGGCAGAACGTGACCGTGTAGGCCCACCTTTGCTGTTGGAAGACTGTAACACAGTGGAACCCCCCTTTTAAGACCCCCTAATTTAAGACTTCCTCCTTTTTTAAGATCCTCCTTTCTCAGATGTTCGGTTCATAACCTCTGTAAATGTACCTCCTTTATAAGAACTCAATTTCTAAGATTTTTGAATGTGTGAAAAGGGGAGTTCCACAGTACAATCTACCCCTTATCTCAAGAACGTCTCCACTTGCGGTTAGCCTGCTGACGATGACAACCGTAACACAATGGTAGAGCACGTACGCTTACTGACACTCTCCATTCAGTCATTCCTCGCCAGCTGACCACAATATCTGTCAGTAGTCGGGTATAATTAAACGTTTGTGTGTGTGAGAGTGTGTATGGGAAGAATGGGTGTCAGTGTATCACTATGTGATTGTGTGTGTCAGTGCGCACGCGAGTGTTTGTGTGTGTCAGTGTGAACGCACGCGTGTGTGATTGTGTGTGTGTTTTTAAATAAACACTGAGACTCAGCATGTAACCTCTGCATTACCCAAAACACCCACACATGCAGAGAGAGAGAGAGAGAGAGAGAGAGAGAGAGAGAGAGAGAGAGAGAGAGAGAGAGAGAGAGAGAGAGAGAGAGAGAGAGAGAGAGAGAGAGAGAGAGAGAGAGAGAGAGAGAGAGAGAGAGAGAGAGAGAGAGAGAGAAAGAGAGAGAGAGAGAGAGAGAGAGAGAGAGAGAGAGATAACCACAAAGTCCTCACATTTTTTGTTTTCTTATTTTTCTGCCACAAAACACATCATCACAAGCTGGGAAGTTACAGACAACCTAAATCAGTCGCCATGTCAAAACTACCCACACCATCATAAGTGAGAGTAATGGTTCTCAATAACTCCACTTACTCTGTTACACATGTCGTATGCATTTAGAGCGCTTGTTTCCCTTTGTTTACAAGTCAGATCTTGACTCAGCGCCCTGCCTCAGTTGTTTAAGATTCTCACAGTATACTTTCGAGGCAACGTCACAGTTACTTTCTAGGTAACCCTGTAACAATGTTTTGGTGTGTGTGTTTGTTCTGTAAAAACCAGTCTTGATCTGAGAACGTTGTCCGGTTAGGAATAAAGGTGTTCCTGTGTTTGTAAGTGTTCAGAGTGCCTTGAAGAATGAGGAACATATGAGCTTGCGGCGATCGTCATTTAAAAAAAAAATTACGTCGCTTTCTTTACCATATCCCCACCATCAACAACAGTGATAGTTTTGCATGCATGCATCACATCCGAGTCCAGCATCGTTCTCGGTTCACAATCGCCTGATCTGCTCATCTCCCTATCACTGGCAAGACAGCTTGAAGAGCTAAGGACAAACTCTGCAAAACAGTTTTGATGACTTATACTACATGACTGCCCTGGCTCTACCAGCCTGTCTCTTTCCTCTGTGTGTAATCCCTCTGCGCTTCTCATTGCTTCTGGTTGAGATTCTTGTCTGTCTTCGATGATCTGTTTGTGATGAACCTCATGGTCTCCTGCCATGGCACATTTTCCCTCTACCAGTGTTCCCACAGCAACAAAATCGCCATCCTCGGAGTGACCTTCAATTTCCACAAAAACTGGGTCAAGTTCGTGCACAACGTCCACGCTACTGATTCCACTCAGTTTCGCTGCTGTGTTCTTCCTCTTGCTCCTTTTCTTCTTGCTCTGAAAGCAGAAAGCAGACAAACATTTTATGAGTGCTTTCAACGGACTACAACACAAATATCAGGCATCAATTATTATAAAATCTGATTCAGTGCTCAACTTACACACTCCTACTACTACTGCATTCAAAATGTTTACATTTAATTATCATTCAAATTCAACTGAATAATTTAAAAAAAAAATTTTTGTTATTGTTGCTGGGTTGTTTCTTTTCTTTTTGTTTGGGAGGGGGGGGGGGGGGGGTGGGGTGGGGTGAGGGGGGGTTGAGGCATGCCAAGTTGAATGTAATCAAAGGTTTATTTTTGCACACTTGTTAATAGGAACATGAATTCAGAAACAAGTACATGTAGAATTAATTCTAAGTGTGAACACATTTTTTTTAAAACATCACTTCCTGAAATGTATACCTTGCATGTTATCTCTGTACGTGCAGCCTGTTTCTTATTGTGAAGCGCATGATGCCCCTTTAGTTTTTGCTGAAACAGAAGACAAAAGCCTTAGATTTAAAATGTGAGTCACCATGTATGTTAAAGCCTCTGTACTGTCTTTATGTGATGGATTGAATACAGTGCAGGGTTTTATTTACTAGTGCGCCTTGCGCCATTGGCGCATAACATCTAAAAATGTCTCATTGGAATTTCCTTCAGTGCGTCAAAGGGCGCGCTGAGATTACGTACCACTGCACCACCCCATGCACCCCTTTTCACGGGAGTAAAGTGTTCGGAAAGACCTAAGCAAAAACGGGCGCCAAGCCGAGCATCTTGCGAGTTTGTGAAACGCGCTGTGATTGGCTTTTTAAATGTAATTCATCAGTATTCAACCAATCCTACTAACTATCTGTACGGGACCGATCTGTGCTTGCGCGTTTACCTCTGTGGAAACTGTCAACACAAGCGATATCAATCGAAACACAGACCCACATAAAGAACCATTATGTCCCATTGGAATTTGGTTGAGGGGGGACAAATGTCCCAACTCCCATTGTTTTTTTCTTCCAGGCTAAACCCTGACAGTGCATTATGAAACAAGTCGCGTAAGGCGAAAATACAACATTTAGTCAAGTAGCTGTCGAACTCACAGAATGAAACTGAACGCAATGCCATTTTTCAGCAAGACCGTATACTCGTAGCATCGTCAGTCTACCGCTCATGGCAAAGGCAGTGAAATTGACAAGAAGAGCGGGGTAGTAGTTGCGCTAAGAAGGATAGCACGCTTTTCTGTACCTCTCTTTGTTTTAACTTTCTGAGCGTGTTTTTAATCCAAACATATCATATCTATATGTTTTTGGAATCAGGAACCGACAAGGAATAAGATGAAAGTGTTTTTAAATTGATTTCGACAATTTAATTTTGATAATAATTTTTATATATTTAATTTTCAGAGCTTGTTTTTAATCCAAATATAACATATTTATATGTTTTTGGAATCAGAAAATGATGGAGAATAAGATGAACGTAAATTTGGATCGTTTTATAAAAAAATTTACTTTTTTTTTACAATTTTCAGATTTTTAATGACCAAAGTCATTAATTAATTTTTAAGCCACCAAGCTGAAATGCAATACCGAAGTCCGGGCTTCGTCGAAGATTACTTGACCAAAATTTCAACCAATTTGGTTGAAAAATGAGGGCGTGACAGTGCCGCCTCAACTTTCACGAAAAGCCGGATATGACGTCATCAAAGACATTTATCAAAAAAATGAAAAAAACGTTCGGGGATTTCATACCCAAGAACTCTCATGTCAAATTTCATAAAGATCGGTCCAGTAGTTTAGTCTGAATCGCTCTACACACACACACACACACACACATACACCACGACCCTCGTCTCGATTCCCCCCTCTATGTTAAAACATTTAGTCAAAACTTGACTAAATGTAAAAACACGTAGGCCCCCAGTCTACCAACAGAAACAGAACATATATATAACAAGAACTAGTTTCGACTTTACAAGTCTTTGTCAGCACAAGTTACAAAAACAATAAGCTAAAAAGAAGAGTTGACAGAAAAGAAAATGAAGAGAGTGGGCACAGAAGAATACAGACAGAGTGTAACATGCCCTAACCTAAAAAAGAACCTTGCAACCTATCAACACCTTGTGTAATAATAATAATACAGACTTTCAGAGACAATTTTAAAAAGCCTTCATTCACAAGAAACCCATCATCATACCATTTCATATCGGGCCAGCTAATCAGGCTTCTTCTCCTCTTCTTGTTCGTGGGCTAAAACTCACACGTTTTGTTAAGGGGAGGCACTGGTGTTAAAAGTGATTTTTTTTGCTTCTTAACTCTTGGGTCAACAAATGTTTCAGAATTTAAGTACTCAGTCCATCTCCTGAGAAAATGAAAAAAAATAAAAATTTGGACCATCGGTTGCCATGGTAGCAATCCAAGATGGCCGCCAAACTGCCCCTTTTTAAAACCCTAAGGCTTTTTTAAAACTGCATGAAATTTTGTTTTGATGCTTGTTATTTATACTTTAGCACAATGCCGAGAAACTGATAGAGTCGTTTTTTGATATCTCAAGTCATTTAAAAAATATCAGTGATGAAAGTGAGTGATGTTGAGTTTCATGAAAAAACGCCCCCCAAAACGGTATAACTTCTCAATAAATATTTTTTTCAAGAAATCACTCTATCAGTTTCTGCAAAATAACACACTCAAGATGTATGCAAAGTTTCAACAACGCAAGTTCATTAGAAAAAAAGCCTTAGGCTTTTGAAGTGACAAAAAAGTAGTTTTGAGAAAATACACAAAACGCGAAGAAAATGTATTTTTTGTACACAAACGTTTATGAAACATGTAACAAAACAACACTAACAAAACAACAAGTCTTGCTTAGTTCCACAAGAAAAACAGAAACTAAATTCAACAAAATTTAAAATAACAACACCCAGTGTTCTGCAAGCACCAAGGAAACTGTTCGAAGGTCACAATGATCAACTCTCATTCGTTATGTGCACGCTGCGTAAAGTATGCCCATCCATAACTCCCAACTTGTTATCAGTGAAGCCTTTTATCTTGGACCTCTTTTGGACTTGCTTTGAATAATCAGGGAGTCATATGACAGTGTCCTTTACTTTCTATACTACAATATTTGGGTTGACTTCTGTGAATGCCTTGCAATGCCATGGGTACTTTGAAAGCTCCTCTCCAGCTTCCACCTCTGCATCTGTATAGACAACATCAATTCAAAAATTAATATGTCTATGACAAACTCAAATACTGCTATTCACATTTTCCCCCCCGTACACACACATTTGAAAAAAGGTATTGTAATGTGATAACACGATATTTGGGCGCATGCTTATGTCAGTGCTGATAGTCAAGCAGTGAACAAAAAGATGTTGACAAATTATGTTAAGGTAGCCGAGGCGGTGCTGGTCTGGTTTACAGCTATTGCACTTACATTGCATGCAGAAACCATAATTATGGTCTGCATGGAATGTATGCCCACAAGCAATGTTCACTCACTGGGCCATGTGAATGCATGTTTGTTTGTGCCACAAGAAAACTGTGATCACAGGAGGAAGCTATATATAAATATGCTCGAGAAAATAAATGAGGAAAGAACAGATGTTTTGCCCCAACACTGACAAACCTTGTGACAACCAAGCTTCACAGTAGCAGCACATAACTGACTAAATTTGCATCCTATTCAGTTTCTTTGCATCAAAGTGTTGTTACTTAGATTCTGTTCTTCAGCATAAAACACACACACACACACACACACACACACACACACACACACACACACACACACACACACACACACACATAACCAAACAAATATATAAACTTCTACATGCTTGTCAAAAGAAGAAAAAAATACAAACCTACTACCATCTTGCTTATCAGCTGCTTGGAATCTTCCCTGCTCTGCTAGAGCTAGTATTCACTGCACCAGATTTCCCAGGAGATGCAAGTTGCACCATGGCTGAACATAGTCATTTTTGTATTGATTGTTCTTTTTCTAAGCAGTTTATTTGCTTTTTTCAAGAGAAAAGATATATAGGGTCTGCCTTCCCGTTGCCATAAATGGCAAACTCCGTGTTGTCCTTATTAGTTATTGCCGTACACATTCCGCTCCGCAACTCTAAAATAAGTCGTGGCTCAAAACACTCATGGCAACGTGCTTCAAACGTACACCACCGGTGGTGATATCTTGCTCCATCTCAGCTGTTGCAAGGGAAGCAGCATAGTTTCCAGCCAATTTTCATTCTGGACGAAGAGGAATGCACAAACTTGATCTTCCGATTCGTTCCTAGCAATAGCAGACGACACTATCGACTCGCACTTTCTTTTTAAACTTCTGTCACGCCAGCCTCTGCAACTGATCTGATTTTAGTCGATAATTATCTCCTTTGCGTGTCAAGCACTGAAATCGGGGCAAAACGTGTGATAAACTGAAGTTTCCACAAAGATATCCAAGAAAAATCGCAGCTGTAGATGTTTCACATCGCCTTTGGCGAGACCTGGCGGAAATCAAGAATATTGCATTCTGGGAAGGCCGAATCGAACCGAACGAGACCGAGCATAAACGAAGTTTAATATCCGCGATTCGATTGGTCAGTAGCAAAAATTGTTCACACGGAATCTCCCGGAATCTTCATCGGTTGTCTTCGGCTCATTGGAATGTCTTCTAGTTGCTGTTACTAACGGCGCGAAATCTGTAAACGGAAATTCCCGTTGTCCGCGGTATGAACTGATCGTAGCAAAGAAAAGACAACTCATTCCAGTCATGCTAACGTGACCACCGTTGACGATGTGTTTGACTCACATTCACCTCTCAAACATACGCATTTTTTTGCTGTTTTGTGTTTGTTCAATACACAATTGCATACACATACATTGTTCATTTAGCCGTTTTGACCGTTTATGATTAATTCTGATCTAAAATCAGTACATCAGTGTAACCAGAAGAGGTTCAAAATCCAGAATCAGAAAGAAAACGGAAATGACCAGGGAACAAAAAACCCACTTTTATCACTGTGGTGTAGGACCCTTTTTACCCCGCCAGCAAAGGCTTTAATACAGTGTGACCACACAAAAATGCAACCCTCAAAAATGTTAATAACTTCTACATCGGGTGACCAAATCACTTCATATTTTGGGGACATAAATTTCAGCCAATGCATGACCCTTCCACAAAGTGACAGTTTTATGTTTTAAAGGGTCTGACTTTTGTGCAATTTGAAAATAAGTTGCCAAATTCGGTGATCGACTCGACAGTACGGGGTTTGAAATTGAGCGGTAGCCAAACTAACCCAATTTAAGGCCTCCAGATTGTTACCTTTGGAGTAATTCGAATGTCAAAGTATACCTTAATCAACATTAGACAACCAGTGACTTGAATACAGGAATTAAAGGCAAGATCATGGCATTTTCCATGGATGAATGCGTTTTTGTCATTGATGAATTTTGGGCGACATTGCGCAAGTGTAACTTTACAACGAAGGGTTTAAATTTTCAAGTCATTTGAGTTCAGCAAATATGTTCATAGTTGTTGTGCATGAACTTCAGTTTGTCCACGACCATTCTACAAAGTTTTGAGTCTGTAGGTAAAATGGTCCGACATTTAACGTTTCTCCAAAATGTGTTCCAAATTACACGTCCGAACTTGTCATTGGCACGAATGCTTTCCTGTCTAGGGACTGCCCTGAACCTAGCTGTAACTTCTTCATGTCACCAATGATCTAAAGGGTGAAAGGGGTGATTGTGTATACTCAGACATTCAAATAATCCAAAAGGTTAAAGTCTGGAGGGTTCAAATCAGGTAAGAATTGTTACCGCTCAATGTCAAATCCCGTTCTGTTAAGTCGATCGCCAAATTTGACAACTTTGTTGTAATTTGCACAAAAGTCAGAACACTTAAAGTACAAAATGGACACTTTGTGGAAGGGTCATGCATAGGCTGATGTTTATGTCATCCAAATTTAAAGTGATTCGGGAAACAGACGTATAAGTTATTTAATATTAGCATTTTGGAGGGTTGCATTTTATTGGGTCACCCTGTACTATGATACTGAATGTTTTAACATTATCTCGAGGGAACCAAGCAGTGAGTTCGGTTAGTTGAAATTAAAATTTGTTTGAGATTTTAACCAATCCGACCGAGTGCTTGGGTCCTACCCAACAGACAGTTCATGAAATAACTCTGTCAGGATTTTTAAGCGATGTGGCAGAGTAAGATCTCCCTTTCCCTCCCCCCCCCCCCCTCTCTCTCTATCTGTCTGTCTCTTTCAGTGTCTCTCTCTTTCTCTCCTCCTCCCCCACCCCCTCCCTCCAGGTAATACAGTGTTCTAGATGATGGAACTTGTAGCAAAGACCTGTACGTGTAGATAACGCGTCACCCATGTCTCACTTTTGTTCTCCAATGTTCCCAATCATACGTTATTTTGTTCCCACCAAGACTGCGTGACGTAGAAAATAGATTTGATGACGTTACCCGTACATGTTCCCGTACACGTGCTGAAAGGTGCTACATCTAGATCTTGCTAATACCTTAGAGGCAAATGTCTTTCCACAATCAGCGACAGTACAAGGAAAACGTTGCTCTTCATGGTATCTCAACACGTGAGTCTTGAGGTTTCCCTTGTGCCAGTATTCTCGATCACAGCCTTCATACGGGCAGGGGAGGGTTGAAACATTGGTGTGATGTGATCGCTGATGAATGTTCAGCAGGTGCCGCTTGGGAAATATCTTGCTGCAGACATCACATAAGAGCTCTGCAAAGAAAGCGATAATATACAGTGTCCTTTGAGACCTCAAAGAATCTGAGAAAATCAGGTCTTAACCCCTTCACTGCCCAGCACGTACTAGGTACGTGGTCATGTTTGGTTTGTCATACGCCCATACACGTACCATTTACATCAGCACTTTTCAGGACATTTGTGAAAACTAAATGGGAGGTAACCACTGTCCAACTTCTTGTAGGGGTTTAAACATAGTTCTTTCCCATTGACCGTTCAGATAAGTTAGTACCACATGGTGAAAACTTTTTTTGACTTTTTTTGTCCAATCTATAAGATTCAAAATGGCGGCGAACGTCGGACATCAACTCGTAGACCTGTTTTCAAATGATACAGTGTTCTGGAAGCTCTACAAGAAGTGATTTATGGATTACCACACAGAAGAATACTGTTATGGGCTGTAATGTGAGTACCTGATGTTTGACACCAGTTTTAGCTGTGTTTTCTGCGGTTTTACGTGCTGCAGTGTACGTGTGTGTGTGAAAGTTTGGAAACTGTAATTTAAAAAAAAAAAGGTCATTATATCGATTTTTACTATGACAATCACAAACAAAGTCTAATGATCATGTTATCACATAATAGCCAAGGGTGTAAGCAAACCACATGCCAAAGATCTAAGAGATATCTCAATACATGATCGAGCAGTGAACAGATTAGTGAACCTACCGAAGAAAGCGAAAATTTGCCCTGGCACACAGCAATACCAAAATGCTGTTATACTGTGGCAGTGAAGGGGTTAAAAGGGAGGGAGTCTTAAAATTGAGATAAATTTACAGAGGTTAATGAACAGATAATCTGAAAAAGCAAGGTCTTAAAAAGGGGGTGGTATTAAATTGGGGGGTCTTAAAAGGGGGGTTCAAATATTTTAAAAACTGCAAATAGTATCGATACCTTGTTATATTTAGTCAAGTTTTGACTAAATATTTTAACATCGAGGGGGAATCGAAACGAGGGTCGTGGTGTATGTGCGTGTGTCTGTGTGTGTGTCTGTGTGTGTGTGTAGAGCGATTCAGACTAAACTACTGGACCGATCTTTATGAAATTTGACATGAGAGTTCCTGGGTATGAAATCCCCGAACGTTTTTTTCATTTTTTTGATAAATGTCTTTGATGACGTCATATCCGGCTTTTCGTGAAAGTTGAGGCGGCACTGTCACGCCCTCATTTTTCAACCAAATTGGTTGAAATTTTGGTCAAGTAATCTTCGACGAAGCCCGGGGTTCGGTATTGCATTTCAGCTTGGTGGCTTAAAAATTAATTAATGACTTTGGTCATTAAAAATCGGAAAATTCTAAAAAAAAATAAAAATTTATAAAACGATCCAAATTTACGTTTATCGTATTCTCCATCATTTGCTGATTCCAAAAACATATAAATATGTTATATTCGGATTAAAAACAAGCTCTGAAAATTAAATATATAAAAATTATTATCAAAATTTTTTTTTCGAAATCAATTCAAAAACACTTTCATCTTATTCCTTGTCGGTTCCTGATTCCAAAAATATATAGATATGATATGTTTGGATTAAAAACACGCTCAGAAAGTTAAAACGAAGAAAGGTACAGAAAAGCGTGCTATCCTTCTTAGCGCAACGAATACCCCGCTCTTCTTGTCAATTCCACGTGCACTGCCTTTGCCACGGGCGGTGGAGTGACGATGCTACGAGTATACGGTCTTGCTGCGTTGCGTTGCGTTCAGTTTCATTCTGTGAGTTCGACAGCTACTTGACTAAATATTGTATTTTCGCCTTACGCGACTTGTGTGATACTAATGCAAAAAATCCAAGAGACGTGACTGGTTGCAAACCCCGTAGCAGGAGGTCCCATCATTGCAAGTATGGCAGTTAGATCCTGTTGACTTTTCCCCTGAATAAATTGACTTTTAACAGTTCTTCTGGACCGATTCGTTATCAGGGGTGGGACTCTTGTGATAAAAAACGAGGAAATCCCTTTTTTCTAAGGGGGTTCGGGGGCATGCTCCCCCGAAAATTGTTTAAATGGTACATTAAAATCTGTGCAATCTGGTGCATTCTGAGACTAAAATTCAACTCGTTTGGATCAGGTAAAAAAGACATTCTCCTCACTCCCCTCCTCCCCCCCAAAAAACAACCAAACAAAACACACTTTCACACAACCATGGTAACATTGTAATGGTGCATACTAACGTAATGAACCATGTATCCATAAACCAATACTGGCAATTGTATGATCCAAGTGACGCCTCAATGCATTGTTATCAGGAGTTTTCAGTCAGCACAATTTAACTCTCAAGCCTCCAGTGTTCTGTTCCATCTTCACTTCTCTCCATATCATTCAGTCAACAAGTTATAGATACTGTGTTAAAATGGGACGCGGAAAAATAGATTACCCCAGCGGAATTCATAAGTTGTGTTCGCAGAAATCCGCGGAAAAGTCCCACCCCTGGTTATTCATTAACTCATTGTCTCCCAGGTACGGATATATCCGTTACCCACTCATCTGGCTCCATCTGACCAGGTACGGATATATCTGCTCAGACTGTTAGCTTCAGTCGCTTCCTGTAATGTCGATCTAACGCCTGCATTCCAGCGCGTTGATACACAGTTACTACACAGTTACTACAATTCTGAGTGACATGCTGCAGCACAGCTGGTCTCGGCTTAAAAAAACTTAGTTAAAAAACAAAGGATTACTGTACTCACCGATACAAAGACGACACAAGACGATTACGAAGCTTCATCAGGAAAAGAACACAAAAGACAACAAAAAGCAGACGCAACACGGAACGAACAGGGTTTGAAAGAAAATGGAGGGGAAACACACAAAAAAACAACTTGATCAACATAGGTGGGGTAGAAAGTGTTAAGAATGAGTGTACAAAAAAATCCATGCTCAGTACATAAACACCTTGGTTTTACCAATGACAAGCAACTGCTTTATTCAGAAAAGTTGAGAAAAACAACAACACACACTGTCTTCAAGTAAGTGCAGACACGCTTGCACACACACATCCGGTTGTTTAAGTTTTAACACTTTCTACCCCACCTATATTGACCAAGTTTTTTTTTTAGCCGAGAACAGCTGTGCCGCTGCAGCAGGTCACTCAGAATTGTAATAACTGTGTACAATAACTGTGTATCAACAGGCTGGAATGCAGGCGTTAGATGGACGTTACAGAAAGCAACTAACTGAAGCTAACAGTCTGAGCGGATATATCCGTTCCTGGTCAGATAGAGCCATATGAGTGGGCACGGATATATCCGTACCTGGGAGACAATGAGTTAAAGGAGAGCTCCATGTGCACCAGCCAGTGATGCATACATTCATCAGACACAGGATCACTTTTATTTTCATCTAGTAGATGATTGATATCCTACATGGTTCTCCATTCAACAACAACAACGACAACAACAACAGAAGAAGAAGTAGCTTCAAAAAAGAGAAAGAACTCCACAAAAACTGTTAGCATACTTTCTTGCCATACCCCACCCCAACAACAACAATAACATGAAAGCTGTTCATACTACAGTGGTACCTGTGATGACAGGACACCCTTGGGACCAGCTAAACGTGTCCCTACATTGCAGGTACCACTGTAGTATGAAAAGCTTTCATGTTATTGTTGTTTCATGTTAATATGTGACAGGGGAGGCTACCGCTCCTTTCACGGCAGACTCTGCACCCGAGTTGTTGGCCTTTAAAAGTCAACACCAGTGGATTGTAGAATTCTGTTTGTGATGGGGTCTGGTGGTTTCCGATTGTCTGTATGTTCATGGAAACCTTCGGGTTTGCATAACAGTTTTTATAGGGCTAAGAAATTAGCCCTAACATTTTCAATCCTGTTTGATTGCACTTCGCTTCCCGAGGTGATCGTAGTGTTTCGGCACTCGGTTACAATAATTATGCTTTCATGCAGGTGGTATATTTTGGTAGAGATGATAGACAAAGGGACCCCAGAATGTGTCCTTTTAAGGGAGGTGTCCTCTCATCAGAGGGCCACACATCGCAGGTACCCATGTACACGCATGTAAAGCACACACGCTCCGCACAAAGGGCTAGGCCAGGGAACAGGCAACACACAGAAGTCTACCTTGTAGATGAGCTTTGCTTTTGTGACCTCGCAGCTCTGTCCACTTGCCAAACACCACGCCACATCCTTCTTCTGTGCATTTATAACCTGAAACAGAAACACCTCTAATGCACGTTAAATACATCACACATAATAATTACCCAGCCACATCCTTCCTCTGTGCATTTATAACCTGAAACAGAAACACCTCTAATGCACGTTAAATACATCACACATAATAATTACCAAGCCACATCCTTCCTCTGTGCATTTATAACCTGAAACAGAAACACCTCTAATGCACGTTAAATACATCACACATAATAATTACCAAGCCATATCCTTCTTCTGTGCATTTATAACCTGAAACAGAAACACCTCTAATGCACGTTAAATACATCACACATAATAATTACCAAGCCATGTCCTTCCTCTGTGCATTTATAACCTGAAACAGAAACACCTCCAATGCACGTTAAATACATCACAAAAATAAGTGTGCAACTATATCAATTAACATGAAACAGAATCACCTCTAATGCACATTAAACACATCACAAAAATAAGTGTGCAACTATAACAATTAACATGAAACAGAATCACCTCTAATGCACATTAAATACATCACTTATTATTATTGTGCATTTATAACCTGAAACAGAAACACCTCTGATGCACATTAAATACATTGCAAATACTAATTAACATTATTTGACCTTGTTACAATGAGTGTAGTGTCATGACCTAAAATAGCCTTCTGCACCACACTCCAGATCCGCGCCGTCAGAATGCAAGGAATTAAATGTCATGTAATAAATATGTAATCACTATGCCTCAGTCACAAATTCTATGTTCAAAGAAAAAACAAGAAGGGCAAAGCCCATACGACTCACATGCTTGACCTTTACATGACCTTGACCCTGAACCTAGCAATGACATCATACACTAAGAACTGCTTTACACATTTTTCCTACCAAAATACATGTGACCTTGACCCAAGGTCAAGGTCATCCAAGGTCATGCAACACAAAGCTGTTAATTCAAGACATAGGAAGTACAATGGTGCTTATTGGCTCTTTCTACCATGAGATATGGTCACTCTTAGTGGTTCACTACCTTATTTTGGTCACATTTCATAAGGGTCAAAGTGACCTTGACCTTGATCATATGTGACCAAATGTGTCTCATGATGAAAGCATAACATGTGCCCCACATAATTTTTAAGTTTGAAACAGTTATCTTCCATAGTTCAGGGTCAAGGTCACTTCAAAATATGTATACAATCCAACTTTGAAGAGCTCCTGTGACCTTGACCTTGAAGCAAGGTAAACCAAACTGGTATCAAAAGATGGGGCTTACTTTGCCCTATATATCATATATAGGTGAGGTATTGAATCTCAAAAACTTCAGAGAAAATGGGAAAAATGTCAAAAATAGCTGTTTTTTAGACAACATTTATGGCCCCTGCGACCTTGACCTTGAAGCAAGGTCAAGATGCTCTGTATGTTTTTTGGGGCCTTGTCATCATACACCATCTTGCCAAATTTGGTACTGATAGACTGAATAGTGTCCAAGAAATATCCAACGTTAAAGTTTTCCGGACGGACGGACGTCCGGCCGACTCGGGTGAGTACATAGACTCACTTTTGCTTCGCATGTGAGTCAAAAATGAACTGGACTCTAACAAAAGTTCCAAGAACAAAGAAAGCCCCTTTTATGACAAACAAAAAATTCTGACAAGATCAGGACTTTATTGCTGTAGTTATAAAATGATGGTTTGCTTTCAGTTTCAAATTTTGTGAACATAAAATCTAAACAAGTCGCGCAAGGCGAAATTACTACATTTAGTCAAGCTGTGGAACTCACAGAATGAAACTGAACGCACTGCATTTTTTCACAATGACCGTAGTCCGCCGCTTGTGCAAAACGGAGTGAAACTGACGAGCCTGTTCAGCGCGGAAGTGGTTTCGCTGTGCTGCATAGCACGCTTTTCTGTACCTCTCTTTGTTTTACCTTTCTGAGCGTGTTTTTAATCCAAACATATCATATCTATATGTTTTTGGAATCAGGAACCGACAAGGAATAAGAGGAAATTGTTTTTAAATCGATTTCGGAAATTTAATTTTGATCATAATTTTTATATTTTTAATTTTCAGAGCTTGTCTTTAATCCAAATATAACATATTTATATGTTTTTGGAATCAGGATATGATGTAAAATAAGATGAACATAAATTTGGATCATTTTATATAAAAAACAAACATTATTACAATTTTCAGATTTTTAATGACCAAAGTCATAAATCAATTTTTAAGCCACCAAGCTGAAATGCAATACCGAAGTCCGGCCTTCGTCGAAGATTGCTTTCCAAAAATGTCAATCAATTTGATTGAAAAATGAGGGTGTGACAGTGCCGCCTCAACTTTTACAAAAAGCCGGATATGACATCATCAAAAGTATTTATCGAAAAAATGAAAAAAACATCCGGGGATATCATTCCCAGGAACTCTCATGTCAAATTTCATAAAGATCGGTCCAGTAGTTTGGTCTGAATCGCTCTACACACGCACACACGCACAGACAGACAGTGAGACACACACACATACACCACGACCCTCGTCTCGATTCCCCCTCTATGTTAAAACATTTAGTCAAAACTTGACTACATGTAAAAATCAAGGTCTGAAAAGGGCCAAAGTTTCAATTCAGGTTTGAAAAGTACAGCTCCAATGTACAGCGGAACATGTTTAAACCTTGATGCACTTTGAGATGCCGTCGCAGTCTGGTGGAGGTCTTGAAGGTTTTCCGACACTCCAGGTGGGTGCATTTGAAGGGGTTGACGTTGGTGTGGGTGATACTGTGGGTGCTGAGCTGGTGGTGCTTCCTGAAGGACGCATCACATCCCTCTACCTCACACTGAAAGAGACAAAAACAAAAACTTAAAAGAAGAACAGAAAAAGATGGGGATTGCGCTGATGAGTATTTGACGCATTTAAAAACTCACGGATGCATTCTTCATTTCACGACATGTATGGCATTTGCAAAAATGAATTTGTGCCGTCTTTTCTCAAATGCTAATTCTTTATGAACCCTTGACTTTCAGCCATAACATATCAAATCCAGAGCTGCTATTCTGTAATAATTGAGTATATATATGGCAGTCTAAATAACTCTTTCACAAAAAGTTGCTCTGACATGTATGCAAAACTCAGCATGCACAATACTGCTCTGTGACACACTTTTTTCTATGTAGTTGTGTGCACCTTAAACATTTAAAAAAAAGAAGCTAGGGCGATCCCTGAAATGAGATACCTCAATTTTACCTCAAAAGTGGGGGTTGCGCCCTATAAAACTAAGCGCCTAATATAGTCCCGCAAGTATGGTACATGAGTTTAATACCAGTTGTGCCACTTCATCTGCTTCATAATTTAAAACTGTGCTGGCAGATTATTTCTTAAAGACACAGTCAGCCTCCCGTAAACCATCACAGACACTGTCAGGCTTTTACACACAGTACAAACACCCTTTCATTTAAACACTCACCGCTTGAGAACATCCTAGGTGCCCTCCGTAAAGAGCAAGGAATTTTCAAAGAATTTATTTTTGAGTGGTTTATCTTACCCCTGAGCCATCGTGAACCCGTATGATCCAGTTTCCTTTCTTTCACAATTTAGTCGTCAGTTTGTGATTTCAATGCGACTGGCTGTAAGCTTATCTGCAACAGCACATTATTGTGTACCTCTCAATCTAAAACGCAACAAACGGCTGCAAGTCACATGAACTAGAGCGGTGTGGCGGTTGACCGTTCAGAGGAACTGGCGCTATGCAGAACCGTCGTCTGCTACGAGAAAGACGTTTTGCTTGACACGTTTCCGGGCTTTTTCTTTTTTCAAACTTTCAAAACTTCGAATTGTACATGTACTGATTTTGTCTTGATGAAAAAAGAATTCTTTTATGATTTAAGAATACATGTATTTGTGTAACAAGCTGTCAATTTATTATTTAGATTTTAAGTTAGGTCTAGCATCAAAACGAGGCACCTGATAGTCCGTTCGGATAGTCCACAAAAATAAATCCTTTGAAAATGTCTCATTCTCACAGAAAGCAGCCAGGATGTTCCAGTTCGGTAAGCGTTCAAATAGAAGTATGCTTGCACCGTATGTAGATGCTCGGTGAGCTCACTGATGGTTTACGGGAGGCTTACTGTGCCAATAACCTTCACCGTGCTTCCTGGATGACCCAGAACCTCACAAAAGTGTCAGTATCTCTGAAAATAGATATATATATATATGGGGAAGAATTTGAAATGGTGTCGAATTCTTGTGACACAAAGGGCAAAATTACAAGTGAGCAGAAACAATTTTTATTTCCTCTATAAAGTTTATTAATCCATGCAGTATGTGTTCACATAAATGAAAAAGGAATATCGGCAAACAGTCTGAAGTGGTAGAGTGTCAAAATAAAATACAGAGCTGGTTACACATCACCGTGTCACATCACAATATCTATACTGTTGTTTTCACTTTAAGGTTTTGCAAATTTGGATTCCATGCAATTATTCTATGCACAGCCAAGTATCTTCGCACAAAATCTTGTCCAATTTGATGAAGTTTCATCAGTGTCTCATGAGTCGAATCTTGGAGTAGGTTACAGTTTCACCAAAGATGCTGCTGATACACAGTTTTTGACATTTTTTAACTGATTTCACACAGATTTGCTTTTTGCTTTTCATTATAAGTGTCTTGGGTGTCTGGAAATGTTTTTTAAGATAATATAATGTCTTTACTATGTACATAAGCAATATTTTTTTCTCAAATCTCTGAGTACCCTGTTTCTGGTTTTGCCTGTTATCGGCAATTTACTCCCTGGCACTTACTATAAAGTTTGAAAGCATAAATGTGCAAGGATTCAAGAAGTATAAACTATCAAATTATGATTTTTTCATACATATTACCTGCAGCACACAGACATATCTTTTTTTAGGCCGCTGAGTATCAAGCCCCACTGTGGTGCTGGTTACCTGTTACCAAAAACACTACTTCTCCCTGCTTTCGGGACAGAAAATGTACTGCCAGTACCCTAATTTTATGTTGAAATGTTAGGAACAAGGTTGCTTGCATAGTTCACCGCCGCATGAAGGGTTGCAGTGAGTTGTGTGAGAGAAACAGTAAGTACAGTGTTACAGAATGCCCTGGAGTAAGTTACATATCACGAAAATTGTCCATTTTCATAAGATTAAGCAAGAAAAAGCTTTCCATCAGTCTAAATAGCTGATTAGAGTTATTGCAATTTATGGTAGCCACAAATCTTGGTGCACTTATATATATACAATGTATAGATATATATATTTGTTTATTCATTATAACAGGGTATAGCGAACATAATACTTCATAAAGAGAAGAACGTGTCATTTCGCTGAGACAAACGGCTGACTCAGAACCAGGGTACCGTGTTAATCTGTAGGTTACAAGTTGAATGAATATAAGGGCATGAAAATATCCCCATTATTAATCCAACTGTTAACTTCATAGTAATCAAAACAGCATTTTTAGTCTTTAAGGCATATTATACATGCAACGTGTAAGGGTAATTCAGAGAAAAAGTTATGTGCGTTTTAAAACATCATTTGCAACATTCCATCTTTTATGTAAGGAAAGTATTAAGCAGATTAAGAACAAAGCATTTTGCAAGGCACAGTTATCTTACAACTTGCAGAAGAAAAAAAATCATTTTGGTCTTGTAGAAAATAAGACAGAAAACGTGTCAAACATGTACACTACAAGATTAGCAAGTATCTTCCAAGCTATTTCACAATCTACAGAGTAAAAGGGAAAAAAGGTCAGCATCAAAAGAAAGAAAAAAAAAACAAGCTAGACCACAATCATTTGCAAAATAAACTATCAGTTTCAGTGTCAAGAGTTGTGCTATTCAGCAACAAAAGCTCTGGCAAATGGTTGACATGTTTCTGCAGGCTTGTTCAAAAGGTATAGTAGATGTTTCGTCCGTCATCATGAAGAACAGCACTGTCCATCTTCTCCGCTATGTCCTGGAGAGGAATTTGATACTCCTCGACAAATGAGAGGGCATCACTGAATTTCCAAGCTGCTCCCCATGGTTTGAGATAGCGTCCAGAAATGACCCCTCCTTCTTTCTGTGTGACCTGTGTAAATGAGAAGTGAGAATAGCCAAGTGTTACTACAGTGGTGAGGCTCTACATAGGATGCACAAATACTCTGTAGGCGGAGAAGCAAAACTGGCATAGCAGAAATACTTGAAATTAAAATTTGCATTTGTAATAAATGGTCTTCACTTATTCCGTCGCCGAAGTTAATGAGTCTTACACATATTTTTCTTCATCCTCACCTGTGCCATGTAAATGACAGCTGATCCATTCTTCTTTGGCACCTTCACCTTAATGAAATCCCCTGGCTTGAGTTGAGCTTGTCCTTGGTTAAGGTAAACTGAGTTCAGTACTGAATCATGTGCCTATGGTTGTTTGGCAAGTAACTTCACTGGTTACAAATTAAAAATGCACAGAACAATCACTAGCTATAGGTTCATGAAATACATACAACAAATGGTTTGTATTGCATTCTACTTTCCAACTAAAATCTCTGTAACATTTTGTAACTGGATAAAAGGGTATTGTTTATAGTTGGGGAAGTTGTAACTGAAGCATACCAGTAAATTACGTAGTCATATTAATAATAAGTCAAAAGGATACGAATGAAAGAAGAGGAGGTGCTGTTTAGGCCTCTGCAGCTCTGGGTAAGCAAGCAACAAAGTGGTTTGGCGCCCAGACGTTTGCTGCTGCAGCAGTTCCATGTGTTGATGTCCACATGACTCCTGGTACAAAGTTTGGAGGTACTGCTGGCCTTCGTGGGTGGACAATCCTGTGCAAATGAGGTCTCACATTGAAACCTCCATACTGTGGGTAGATGGAGTGGATTGTAGTGCCAAGCACGCTACTGAGAGCATGCAGCTCCCACATTCCAGCATATGTTCCGTTTTTCGTCCATTGCAAAACTTCTCCCTCATATATTTCGCGGATTACTGCTGGTGTCAAGACTTGCATGGTATACTGTGGCGTATATGTAGCATAGAATTTTGTGTAAGGCTTTCCTGCCTGCAATCCCACACTCAATGATGCATCGCTGAGATAGAACTCAGCATTGAGCGCGAGCTCACAGGCCAGCCTGATCCTCATCTCAACATGCTTGTCTTCCGTTCCAAACGCAAACAATGAACCTGCCCGCAAGTTGTACTTAGCACTTGAAGACGGCTCTGCTGTGTTTTCTGAAAGAGTGTAATGAGCTCATATCAGTTTCACGGTAAAAAATATAAATAAAACAAAATCAACAACACAAAATATACATACCCTTCTCCCCTCCCCAGCGGGAAAAAAACACACACCAAATCATTGTCCAGTAGAATAAGGTAATTGGTTTCTTTCTCTTTTCTTTCTGGTCATTGTACATGTTCCCATAGCTGAAAACTCCAGTACTACAGCCTTGTGTATTCCAGATTTAAAATTGTTCGATTTTAGTCTTAGACGTTTCAACAAGCAGATTTTACCAAATCTATATTAAAAATGGGGGCAGCCTGGGTACTGTAACATACTGAGTGTGTGTGTGTGTGTGTGTGTGTGTGTGTGTGTGTGTGTGTAATAATTTTCTTTTATTACAAAGAACAATCACAAAAGGAACGCCTAGCAATTAAACTCTTCTCTATCTCCCCTTCCTCTACCCCTCGACCCCACCCCCCAACACACACACACACACACACACACTCTTACACAGACACACACACACACAGACACACACACACATGCCGCGTACATGACACTGAGCATCAGATTGTGGTCACAACAGCGAACAGTGCACTGTGTTTTTCTGGCTCTGTACCACGCTCGCCTTTCACGCAGTACCACCTCTCTCACCACTCCCACCACCACCACCCTGCGCCACCCCCTTCCCTCCTCCTTGGAACTGCGGCAGGCTCCCGTCCGTGGAGGCAAGGAAGATAGAGAGTGAAGTGGTACTGACAGTGTGCACACCGCGAAAAAAAAAAATCGACACTGGACAGTACTGTCGCCAGCAGCGTTGGTTACCTGCAGCCGTTGTGTCGTGTAGTGTAACGCGCTCCGTGTCAGTCAGCAGATACATAACTTTAACATCTTAAATGGGTAAATCTGTCAGCTACACGAAATACTTTGAGTTTTCTGTTTAATCCTTCTATTAACTTTGCTCTCCATTCGAATCGCTCGATAGCAGGCATCTTTGCAAGCCGGAGCGCGTTACTGACACCAACTTTGGTGTTGGGTAACCCATTCGTAGGAATGATGGTCGAGATGAATTAAATCACGGAGAATACTCAAAATTCTGGGCATTTTCAACTGAATCCATTTCACTATAGGCCTACCATCACGCTACCCAAAGGTTAATAGAGTGGAAAACTACTCTGAGCGTGGGAGTTACCGACACGTCTGATCTACGTTACACCAGTGAAATGTAACTAACTCTAATAGACCACATATTGAATAAGTATTTACAGTTCCCTGAAATACATGTGACTTCGAAGACATTATATCGCTCATTACAGTGCCTTCGCGCAAATGTAAAACTTGAAAGCGAGTGATAATCCACGACAGCAAGGTCTCGTTCCGGAGTGCGTTACAGTTCACCGCATGCTTCAATCAAACATCCGTGGTATGGTGTATGTAACCAACTTCATTATGCATAATAAAACACATTTAATGCAACCTTCATCCAAATACTGGCACAAGGGAAAGCAGGAGAAATAAACAACAACAGGAAAACCTGTGAGCAGAGGTTCTATAAATTCGTCATTATTCTTGGTCGAGCGAGTTAGCCTACACGAAGAACGTAATTTCGAAATCGCGTTGGAAACCAACTCCGTCGATTAAGGAATTTTTACCATTAAAAGAGTGAATGGAAAGAAAGATGTGGTGTTACTGATTTTGTTTATCGTCAGGAAAAGCGAGGGAACGGGGGGAGGGGGGGAGGGGTGTTTTTTTCAACTGCTTCGAGATGTAAGTTACTTACACCAAGATATTGACACACCTTCGTCTTTGAAACCAACGCCTTGCAAAACCATTTTCGTGGTTTGAACTTAACGAAACAAAGAATAATAACCAATACCGATTTCCTGTTTTTTACAGACTAAAAAAATGAAAGAGACAGAAATCATGTATTAATACCTCTTAGTTTGTACTCCTCAGTAAGTTACATACACGACGAAAACAACCACCGTTGTGTTCCGTAACTACCGCTGTCTGCCACAGTGTTTTTTCGTGTAAGGTCAAGATAAAGGCGAGTGCGTTTAATACTATTGAATAACGAAGAAAAATAAGACAATTACTTTAACATAGCGACAATCGAGCGAAAAGTTTTCTGACGACAGTAAGAGCGCGTTTCCCTACACTGAGACGACTGTACTGGATGTGGTGTTGGTAACTCACGCCTACAAGTTCAGCACGTTCATGTGTAAAAAGAACAAAATGCGTGTCTAACGTTTCAGTTTGCATTCTGTCTTTCCAAACTGTAAGCTAAATTAAATAAGTGAAAGAAACAAATACAATCACATCAAGTGCAGGTGGGCGTTACGCTACACGGTATTCGTTTGGTGTTTGTAACGAGCTCCGGGTTCGGAAATACACTTCTTCCGTTATTATTTATTTTTCATAACTAAACTCGTGTTTTCCGAGTTTGAATCACTTTCTGGATTAAACAAAATTAAAATCATTATTATTCGTACAGGTAACAAAGAAAACGACGAAAACCCCTTGAAATGAACATCGGCAAATTTTGCCGGACTTCAGAACACGAACCAGTCATCAAATTGTGAAAACAAATCACCGACATCAACCCATAATGTTTTTAGAACAATAATATTATATTTTAATACAAGAATAACCACACAAAAAGTGAAAGAAAGCAAAAAAACAGTGATTTTTTAGTAACTGGAGGGCGTTACATGATGCCCAAAATGGTATCAACTTACCTTCCGCATTTTCGGCGCTGGGTGCCGGGTCACACATCGTGGACAGCAAATGAACCAGAAGATAAGTGGATATTAACATGTTCCAAACTTTTCGCGGGAAAAAAATAGGCAAAACAAAGCGATGAAGTATAACCGAAGTACGAAGTCTCGAAAATCGGCGACACGAAAAAATAAAATAAGACCGAGGAGAACACATCTTCATAGTAATTTCCGTACGATATCATCATGAATGTCTCTTTTTTATTTGTTTGTGTTGTCCCTTAAATTTATCGTATAGTTTTCTTTCTGCCATCGTACATCAACGCCAGACAATGCCGGGAAAGTGCCTACGTGATTTCTGACACGAAAATCTAACGCCCGCCGTGACCCGAGAATATGTTGCAAAAAATAATACTACAGGCTACAGATGTGGTTTCAAGTGCTTGTACTGTGAGCTGAATCTTTTGTGCGCGTGTTTCAGTTTCATCTACTTGATTTTGTCTGTTAGTGTGCCACCTAGTTTCTTCGAAGTATACCTACCCAAGTAAGTGTCACAAAATGGCGGGCAAAATACTCGTGATTTTTGGGCAAATTCTGCTTCTCATAGCTACATTCTTCCCACCAAACCATTTTAAATACCATCAGCTCTTTCTTTATTCATTACTGTACACGTTCCATGCACACAACAAGGAAAACAACCTCACAGTCAGACAGAAAATACGTTTGAAGTGGCTGACTAGGCATTCGACGCCATTTCAGATTCTCCCCCATATATATTGGGAGTTTTTGATGTAGAATTCACGTAATCCTCAAACACTGTAGGACCCTCTCCTCCACCACTTTCTGAAGGATTGTCATTGTACACAAAGAATTAAACAATGCAATGGCTTCATTTGAACTGGGCAGTCCAGATGATGTGGGTCATGGGTGAGCCATTTGAAATTAAAGAAGGAATTTAGAATGTTTATCCGTATACGGATGGCATAGGTCGTGCATGACCTATGCTCTGCACTTATCTGGATTCTGTGGGTCATGTATGACTCACACTTTTTACGTTAAATCCTTCTTTTAAGGTATGGGTCGTACACGACCCACACTATCCGGACTGTGTAGTCCAAAGCGTGATCTGGTGAAGGTTAACTGGGGTCACAATGACTCTAAGTGATCTGCATGGGTTGACATAAAACAAGAGCTATTTTGTGCAGCATTACGTTGCTAAAATGTGTATGGCACCTGAAACAACACTGGGTGCATTTCATTTACCTTGTAAGGGCGAACTACATCCGCACTGTGCTGTCGCTTGAAGTGCTTCTGGAGGTTAAACTTTTGTGTGAACACAGAGCTACAGCCATCTGCCTCGCATCTGAAACCAGCAGACATTTACATCTAACACTGAATCTTTAGCTAGACTAGGAATGACTAACGATAACTACAAACAAGTTGCATAAGACAAACTTACAACATTTAGTCAATCTGTCGAACTAACAGAACAAACTAAACGCATTGCATTTTTTCACCAAGACAGCTTCGTCAATCCCCGCGGCACACGGAAATTGCTCACTTTTCCCATGCAACACAAAGTGAAACTGACAAGCCAAAATAGCGCAATAGCGTATTGCAGTAAGCAGGAAAGCGCGCTTTTCTGTATTCTTTGTAACTTTCTGAGCTTGTTTTGAATACAACATATTACATCTATATATGTTTTTGGAACCAGGAAATGATAAAGAATAAGATGAAACCATTTTTGGATCGATTTCTTTGATTATAATTGGAATACTAATTAACCTATTTTCGTTAATTGTGATTACATTTTAAGAGTAAAAATGACATTTATTTATTTTTAAAGAAGATAAGATAAGATAAGATACGAAAATGTTAATGTCCATTTTCATTTTACACAAACATGGACATTTTTCTTTTGGCCCCACGTCGCATTTCCAAAATGACAAACATACGATCATTAAGCATAATCAAACCTAAATACACCATAGTGGTACCTGCGATGAAAGGACACCCTTGGGTCGTCAAAAGTGTCCCTACATTGCAGGTGGCCTCTCATGACAGGTATATTTTGATAGAGATAATAGAAAAATGAACAACAGAAGGTGTCCTTTTAAGGGAGGTGTCCGCTCATCAGATGGGCCACACATCGCAGGTACCACTGTACTAAGATTAACTTATAACATGAGCATTTAAACAATGAGCATCATTAAGATATATCTTAATGATGCTCATTGTTTAAATGCTCATGTAATATCACAGTCACTGACGCTCATAACCACAGTGCATGCAAACAGTTACAAATAAAACATAGGAAAAAAATAAAACAGCTGAAACAAATCTCACTCAAAGAAAAATTTATCTTCTGCAGGTGTCTGATTGTGAGCATTCTCCTGATGTCGCAAGAGGTGAGCTTGTCGACAGTAGCTTTTGTTGCAACCAGGTTCTTCGCATTTAAAAGGCCTCTGAAAAATAGAGAACATCAACATCAACGCTTTACTGTACTCTCTTCGTTTAACTTTCTGAGAGTGTTTTAAATCCAAACATATCATATCTATATGTTTTTGTAATCAGGAACCGACAAGGAATAAGATGAAATAGTTTTTAAAACGATTTCGGGAATTTAATTGTAATCATAATTTTTATATTTTTAATTTTCAGAGCTTGGTTTTAATCTGAATATAACATATTTATATGTTTTTGGAATCGGAACATGATGAAGAATAAAATAAAAGTAATTTTGAATCGTTTTATAAAAAAATAATTTTAATTACAATTTTCAGATTTTTAATGACCAAAGTCATTAATTAATTTGTAAGCCACCATGCTGAAATGCAATACCGAAGTCCGGCCTTCGTCGAAGATTGCTTGGCCAAAATTTCAATCAATTTGATTGAAAATTGAGGGTGTGACAGTGCCGCCTCAACTTTTACAAAAAGCCGGATATGACGTCATAAAAGACATTTGTCGAAAAAATGAAAAAAACATCTGGGGATATCATACCCAGGAACTCTCATATAAAATTTCATAAAGATCGGTCCAGTAGTTTATTCTGAATCGCTCTACACACACACACACGCACAGACACAGACACACACACCACGACCCTCGTCTCGATTCCCCCTCTATGTTAAAACATTCAGTCAAAACTTGACTAAATGTAAAAACACCTAGTTCGATCATCACGTACCATGCTTGTATGTGTGTGTACTGTCTGTGTGATAATAAAGTGCAGTGCAACCTCATTAGATTTCATGAACATATGAAAGCATATACAGTCTTTTGTTCTGGGTACCAATCCAAATCAACCACTTGAACATTGCAAAACACAAACTGTCCAAAACGATATATAACATTTCTAAAAAAAAGAACCTGATTTTAATTTGTGTGCCAATGTTTGAGCTGGATCGCAATCATGTTGTAATCGATTGCTAACTGATGCGCTTCACTTCAAATATCAATACAAAATACAGGTGGATAATATTAATAGTGTGGACACGCCCTTCTTTCCTTCTGTTTACCTTGACAGTTCGAGTTAAAAGTAATAAAACAATACATTCGTAACATTTACATTGTACTGTGACCCTAGCCCTGTTCAGTAAACACTCACTTCTCCAGTATGAGTCCTTAAATGAATAATCAATCGATCCTTTCTCTTGAAGTATTTGTCACAGCCTTCTACAGTACAGACATGGACTCGTTCGTCGTCCGACTCGAACAACACTTGCGTTAGAGATTCAGATTCAGACACGTGAATGTCGTCGGCCATGCTGTCTCTCATTAGTTGCTTGGAGTAATCGCCCATGGATAAACTACAAACCGGAATACTGTCAAACAATTGTTGTTGTTTTTAGTTCGCTTTAGTTTAGTTTGTTTGAGACACAATGCAATACAATATAATACAGTACAATATAGTGCAGTAAATTACAATATAATACAATAAAATACAATACAAAACAATACATAATGTGTCTGTGTTCCTACGTTTTTGCTCCCGTATTTGCACGCCTTTGATTTATTACATTTCTTTGAATTTGTCGAAGTTAATACAGTATTTTTGTAGGGTTACTGTCCGGCTGTAGATGCAGTTCTTTTAGTCAAAAGACAAGTAATATGATATTTTGTGTGGTCCGGATAAGTCATTACAGTCATGGTCATACTCTCTCTATGTTATTTTTTGTGCAAGTTTTGTATGATAAGATGAATAATCTGGAATAGTCTCCCTTGCGTCGTGTGCTCTTGAAACCCAACTTCGGAATATTATTGTACATATTTCTTGTGTTCTGGGGTCACTAAACTAATCGCCGATACAAAGCGCTGAAAACCTCAGTTGTGATATTCAACTCCTTTTGACAAGAGAAAGAAACAATGGCTTCTTCACTGTTGTTACATTCTGTGCTGCATGGAACTCGAGGAACTGCACACTCGATGTCATTGCAACGACGTGTAGTCCAGGTTCTCAAACACTTCTGCATGTTTACATGGAATCATACTTCTCATGGTATACATCTAACAGTGGGAGCCAGTGCAAATGTGGCTGTGTGTACGAGAACCTTGACACACTGCATCCACCAATGCAACAGATTCCCAACTTCCAAGCTTTTTCTGGCATTATCGGTACCACGACACAGAAGTGGCTTTATTTCCAAGAGAAACTTGTCGACATACACAGAATCATCCTACACACGGGTAGCAGGAAAGAAAAGGACTGGTCTATCAGATGAACTTAGACCTCGGTCAAAGTGGCAACGAGGAATGTCAATTTCTTTCAGAGGAATAAAAACGGACCACTGTTCAAAAAGTTTTGTCAACCCTCTTTTGGAGCTGCAGAGGTTTGTCAGTGTGCCCATTCTCTCGGAGCAGCAAGACGTCTTTAATCCCACTGAAGACGAAGTGATGAAAGGAGTGTCTTTTTTCAGTGGCCTGAGGGGCAGCTCGAAACACTCGGCAAGATTTATAGGGTCGTACAGCGATGGCGGGGAACTCCCAGAGTCTGACTTGCCTGAGGTATGAGTATGATCAGTGTGTTGCATAGTAGGGGGGAACTCGCCCCCCCCCCTCCACTTTTAGACCCACTGTTTTAAGACCTCACCACTTTTCAGACATTGCTTTACGCTTCTGTACATTTATACTTAAACTTTAAGACATGTCCCTTCACCCCCACCTATATATGTCCATTGTAAAACCTTGCTTTTGCAGATTGTTGGAGCCCGTCGCGATATAACCTTGAATGGTTGAAAACGACGTTAAACACCAAATAAAGAAAGAAAGATTGTTGGAGGCCTGAAAATCGAGGGCCCACTGTATTTGCGAATAAAACTACTTCAGCTAATTGGTATAGTTAAAGAATTGTAATAAAGTAGCTTGGTATTATATTTTTAAAACTACAAATTACTAATATAGTAGTAGCTCTGCAGTATATATATAATTATAAGTGGATGAAATACTTGAGTCACAGATCAGACAGGTAATTAACTATCAACCTGCTAAGTCTTGCCTATTTACATTAGTTATTGGTAATGTTCAATTCTGCTGTATTGGTTTATTGCACAACAGATTAATCATTCCCTATTAATTTGTTTGTTCATTTACAGGTTTGTTTTCTGGGTCGAAGTAATGTGGGGAAATCTTCCCTCATCAGCTGTCTACTTTTTGCCCACCCTCAAGTCAGAGTTAGCGTGTCAAGCAAACCAGTAAGTGCAGCACATTTTTACTATTGTCCCTCTACAGTTCCAGATTTATGTACTGTACACACAGTCACATGCACAGTTCTGCATTTTGTCAAGTGGTATACATTTTGTACATGTTGTGTGGGTCTGTAGCTGTTGACTAAGCAAAACTTGCACTGATTATAAACTGATACAGTGTAAGTTACTGTAAAATATAAGTTGTGTAATCGTTTAGTGAAAGAGGGAAAACCAATCACTTTTCTTTTATTTGTTCTTCTTTTCCTGACTTATTGCTTTCAGCTTAAATTGATTTTGCTATTAACCTCTTCAAGTGAAACAAAATAGTTTTAGGCATATAAAGGCATAAAAGAGCACTGCATGCCCACTGTGGTTATGTTATACTGTACGTTATATATTACTAGGTTCAATCAATAGATCTTTCTATGCTCTCACCAACACAGGGTCACACGAAGAAGCTGAACCTTTACAGAGTGGGCAGTCACTTTACATTGGTGGACATGCCTGGCTATGGCCACGGAATGCCACCAAGCTTTCAGCACTCTGTGGAGACCTACCTGAGCACTAGACGCAGGTAAGACAGCCAGGTGAGATAGGCATTTAATATGTAGTAGACATGCAGGATAAATATGGCTACAGAATGTCATAAGGCTTTAAGCGCTCTGTGGAGACCTACCTGAGCACTAGACGCAGGTAAGACAGCCACAGGTGAGATACTCAGATAGTAGACATGCCGGTCCATATGGCCACAGAATGCCACCAAGCTTTCAGCGCTCTGTGGAGATCTACCTGAGCACTAGACGCAGGTAAGACAGGTAAGATGGTCACTTTACACTGGTAGACATGTCAGGCTATAGCTACGGAATGCCACCAAGCTTTCAGTACTCTGTGGAGACCTACCTGAGCACTAGACGCAGGTAAGACAGAGGTGAGATAGTCACTTCACATGAGTTACAAACATGCCAGTCCATATGGCCATAGCATGCCACCAAGTTTTCAGCTCTCTATGGAGACTTACTTTAACACTATAGACAGCTGAGATGGACAGGTTAGGTAGACACGTTATGTTAGTAGACATGCCAGGCTATGGCCACAGAATGTCACCAAGCTTTGCAGCACTCTGTGGAGACTTACCTCATCACTAGACGCAGGTAAGGCAGAGGAGAGGTAGTTACTTTATGTTAGTGGACATGTCAGGCTACTGGCCACAGAATGTCACCAAGCTTTCAGCACTCTGCAAAGACTTACCTCATCACTAGACGCAGGTAAGACAGGTGAGATAGTCACTATACACTGGTGGACATGCCAGGCTACTGGCCACGGAATGCCACCGAGATTTCAGCACTCTGTGGAGACCTACCTGAGCACTAGACGCAGGTACCGGTACATGTAAGACAGGTGAGATGGTCACTTTACACTGGTGGACATGCCAGGCTATGGCCACGGAATGCCACCGAGCTTTCAGCACTCTGTGGAGACCTACCTGAGCACTAGACGCAGGTACCGGTACATGTAAGACAGGTGAGATGGTCACTTAATTTACACTGGTAGACATGCCAGGCTATGGCCACGGAATGCCACCAAGCTTTCATGCTCTGTGAAGACCTACCTCAACGTACATTAGACGCAGGTAAGACACAGGTGAGGTAGTTACTTTACATGAAAGGGGGGGGGGGGGGGGGAGCAGCTAGGAGGGATGGTGAAGAGAGGAGAGAGAAGGAGAGTGAGTAAAAATGTTGTACCCTTTATTTTGCAGCATCACATGTAATTTGTGTGTGTGCTTGTGCTTCTGTCTTGTTTTGTTTTGTTTTGACTCTACACAACAATCATTTGGACTGCATTTCAAAAATGGTGTTTTCAGACTGTGCCGAACATTCCTGTTGGTGGATGGTGACACAGGACTGACCGGCACTGACCTCACTGCTCTGGACATGCTGAAAGAGTTTGGCATTTCTTACGTTGTGAGTAAATATATATATAACTAGATGAATACCCGCTTCGCCGGGAAGAAGTCGAGCCGAATACCCGGCTGTGCCGGGGACCCGGCTTTGCCGGGTGTACGCCGGCTTTGCCGGCGCACCGCACGAAGGAAGGGAGATAAATGCGCAAAACACTGGAGAAGAGTAAAAATAGTATAACGGGAATATGGATTGAGCGTTGTCGACAGTGACCTTCTAAAAATAGAAACGGGAATATGGATTGACGCCACACGAAGGAAGGGAGATAAACGCTGAAAACACTGGAGAAGATAAGGAAGAGTTACTGGGAATAGATCCAGAGAAAAACCAAAATCGCTGCGCGCTGAGAGCACGTGTTGAAATATCTCATCGAGCAGGTTGTGTCCGGGGTGTAGCTGAATATGGCCACCAAATTTGAAACAGATCCATCGAGAACCTTGGGCGTGCATCGCGGACACACACACACACACAGACACAAGTCGTATATATATATAGATTCTTCTTTCTGCTCTTTTGTTTGTGCATCTTACTAATGGCAGCTACCTATAGGACTTTAATTCCATAAATATCTGGCCATGAGTTGCTCTTCAGACTTTTACTGAATCATACAGGCCATTAATGCTCACTGTGGGCGACACATGCTTTCACTAAGAAAGTCAGGGACAGGGTTGGTCAGTTTGCCTTGTTTCTCCTGTAAATATTAAGGACACATGAGATGTATGATAAGTGGCCTGTATGCAACTGATCAAACATATATTATATGGTGGGTAAATTACCTGACACGATTTTCTGTGATTACTTGTTCACAGATGTACAGTGGTCATTACTGCAATAAAGGACACCTGTCATTTGTCTATTTATCTATTCCATAATTCCATGACAGGCCACCTGCAATGTACTGGGGCACTTTTAACTGGTCCCAATTAGGGTGTCCTTTTATAGCAGGTACAGTAGAACCCCTCACAACGACCCCCCTCTCTAAGGACTACCCCGCCACAACGACCCTTTTTTTTTTAACCGATGTGTTTCCTTATATAGTTGTCACCAGTGTAGCGACCACCCCGCTCTAACGTCTAAGGACCGACCTAACAGCTTGTGTAACGACTTTGTCAGACAAAGCCAAGACTCAGTCAGCGTAACGCATCACTGACAAACCGGTTATAACCAGTTATAACCGTCTTGCGTAAGCAAAGGCACTAATTAACCGCTGAGAGGTGTGATGGTTGGGTGGGCTGACGGTAAACATCACAAACCAATCATCGAGAAAACAAACTCACGTGACCAACACACACCGTTCAATTCAGTCAGAATAGACAGTCTTTGGACAGAAGAGCAGTGGAGATCGACATGGCGTCTACAAAGAAAAGAAAATATTTAACTCTCGAGAATCGAGTGAATGTTGTGAACAGACACAAAAAGGGAGAAACTGCCATCGCGATTGCAAAAAGTCTTGATGTTGGAAAATCGCAAATTCAAAGAATTATCCAACTCCAAGAAAACATTCTGAAAAAGGTGGGGAAGTGGTGACAAGGCAGTGAACGCACTCACCATGCACTGACATCATACAAAAGCAGCCCGGCACACAAACACAGCACAGAGGCAGAGGCAGGTGTGCAGATGCTTTGTGAGAATAAGCGTTGAAAACCAGTTTGAATAAAAAAAACAGCAGATAGAGCTGCATGTCATAATCATTCTTCTTGTCTGGTTTTATTGACTGCATGCCGATCTTGTGGCAGTGACTTTTCACTCTTCAGTCGGACTGTACACAAACCGCTCTCACTCTCCCTCACTGACTACCCTAAGCGCTGACAACTGATGTTTGGAAGAGTACACCTCTATTTCTCTCCAATGCTCTTCCTGCTGACTTCAGTGACACCGGACACCCCACTGAGTTTAGCCAGCTACCCCACCCCCCTCTCTCTCTCTCTCTCTTTCTCTCCCCCCAGCCATGTACTGTTTGGTGCTGTGGCCAGAGAGGTGTCACCGGCTAATTGAGGCCAGCTGCACTGTTCACTCAGAGCAAAACTAGTTGACTGTGTCTAACTTTTGACAAAGCAACACAACTGAAGGGTTCACAGATTAGCGAGGTAACCGACTCACTGCATGGTCAAGGCTGCAGGGAAACAAGAGTATCTTTTCAATGAAAGAGGTTACACACAGATACGCGATGCTGAGAACGGTGGCCGATTTTTCACTCTCTTTCTCGGAGGGCCTTCATCATTGCAGGGACTGCTGTAAAGAAATGCTTGCTCAGAAACTAACTCTTTTTGCATTGAAACATGCACCAGAACTGGTGGACACCATCGACAATGTCAAACATGAAATCGAAGCAGTTTGCTTGAGGAAACAGTCGTCAGCAACTCAAACTTCTCTGTTTTCTTTTTTTAAGAAAATCTGAGGTGACTTTGTTTGTGGCCCCGCCCCCTCCCTCTGTAAGGACCCCCCTCCATAAGGACCGATTTTTGTCAACATTTTCAAGGTCGCTAGAGAGGGGTTCTACTGTACTACCACTGTATTTTCCTGCTGTCTGGGTGGGTAAGGCCAAGAGAGCATGAGGCTGATATTGCTTTAGATTCAAAAGATGCCTGATGAAATGTTAACCAAAAGAAAGACCTTGTTGCGACCTATTGCCAGCTGTATGCAAAAAGGTAACTCCTAGTGGTAGATTACTGCGAGGTGCGCGGTACATCCACAGCTGTATGCCAAGATAGGTCGCAGTTAGCCGTAGACCTCTGTGCACTATATTCTGCCGCGCACTGATTAGTTTGCAGCGATCAAAGTCACTGCCAGTTTGCAGCGACCTTGCGGCAACCTTTTCATTTCTATGGGGGTATTTTATCAACATCAATTTTGTGCCGAATGAGAGTTTGCTTTTGCGGGCAGATTGTGCTGACCAAGATCGACAAGGCAGGACGTCACAAACTGCTGACCAACCTGATGAAGATCCTCGAGGTATCCAGACACAAGGCCGGTCACACCTGCTTCTCTCAGCCTTTCCTTGTCAGGTGTGTTTGATGGAATTGATCATTTATGTTATTGTGCTGACATAGTTTACATCTTGCATACTGAAGACGTATATTTGTTTTATATATTTAATATATACATTTGTCATCATTTTCACGAGTTTTCATTCACAAGCACCTGGGAAATAAATCTCATGTTCCCCAGGCAATAAATCCCCGGTTACCATAGTTGCAGGAAGCAGGTTATACATGGATAATCAAAAGCAAACCCAATAGAAACGCTCGGGGATTCTTCGGCTCTTTTCATTGGTGTTTCCCCAGACCTAAACAGACGACACGACACTGCTTTGCAAAGTTCCAAAAACGAACTGGCAAACTGGCAAAAGTAAACAAAAAACAAAACTACTTCATGAAAGGTCATACATTCATCAAAAACAAATGAAATGTTTTGTCTTCTCACAGAGTCATGGAGTGCGTGTACTGTGACAAGTTTTCCCAATCACCTTCAAATGATCGTCCCATCGATCTTTCCTTGGAGAGTACAATCTCTGCATGTTTTTAACAGCTTCATAATATAATCCATAGAGAGAGGCAAACTAACAGCGGGAGGTGCATGAAAAGCGTCAGTTTTCATGATAAAACTTTGACTCGCTCATTCACGGGACATAACTGCACTCCGGACTGTCCACAGTGTTGAGCAATTTAGGAGACTTCACTGCCTGAGGAGAGTATTGATTCAAACGAACGCGTGGTTCTATATCGCGTCACTCGGTCACGGATCGGAGAAAACAAAAAAACAGTTTCAGATTTCGAAACCATGTTCGTCAGCCATTGTTTTTAGCAAGACAGACCACATGTGCACGAGCTTCGCTGACGTACATCGCAAAATGTCATGACGTCACCACAACTTTCGGTTTTGGTTCGATCTGTTCCGTGCACCTCCCGCTGTTAGTTTGTTCAGAGTTCGCTCATCACGCGATGTGCACTTGTGTTTGTGTATTTTTGTCTTTGGAGACAATTATTGACATCAGTTCGTTGTAGCCTTGTGACTTTTAGAGACAAAACGGCTCTGGGGCGATGAAAACGTGTTTGTTAAAAGAGGGGTTCGTTATGCAAATGAGTTCAAAAGGTTCGATGTAGCCGGAAAGTAACAAGTAAGAAATAGAAGGCTGTCTGCCGGGAAATCAATGGCAGTTTGTTAAAAGAGGGATTTCGTTATACCCAGGTTCCTTATAGCTGGACTCCACTGTATCTCTCTTTCGATACACAGATGTTCGGAGAAACACGAACATCAAGTTCAAGTAAAACGACCCCTGACACACACATGTTGACCCGTGCACAAGACGTTGTATCGATAAACGAAGCACAAATAAGAAACAATAATAAAAGCAAAGAAAATAGCAACAAGATATGCAAATGTAGTGGAGGAGTGGAAGGGTAGTAGAAGCACGACTCCCAAGTCCAAGCGTCTTGTTTCAACTTTTTATTCAAGAAAACAATGCAAGGAAACGTAGAGGCCGAAGGCGAAACCCGTAGACAGCAAAGCAAGTGTAGTGTCGTGTTCAGCTGCTAGGAGCGAATGCATACTCATGCCGGTGTCCGGCCTATACTTATAGCCCCGGCGCGGACTGCACAGAAAGCACCGTCCGCCGAGAATAAAAATCGCCTGAATACGGCCAGAAACACGGAATCTGTGTTTCTTACACTTGCTTTACCCTACGTTATTTAAACAAATACATAACCAATCATAACAAACAATACATCAAATTAAAGCTACGACCTTTAGCTTTCCATTGCAATAGATCACATTTCGTAAAAACTTATATTTATTTAGTAGGATGCAAAAACAATGGTCCTAGTGAAGGCACTGAACCAACTTCAGTGCGGAAAATTACAAAACTCTCTAAACTGGAATAATGGACAAACTCATAAATCATACAGATAAAAAGAAGAACCCTAGACAAACATCATGATATGCGTTACTTGGGGGAAAATTATACATTGACTTAGTACGAAGCGGTAAAGTCCGAAAGTAAATGGAATCGGCTAAATTCCTGCGCGAGTACCTGTCTGCATAAATTAGCAATCTTTGCAGAGGAACCAAGCATCACTCATTACAACCAAATCCTTATAAACAAACTAAAATCATATGCAACATAGGTACGGGATATGTAATAGTGATACAAAAATGACAAAACAATGATTGAAAAGACAAAGATGAGTTTGTGAGAATCAATTTCTCTCAACGATACATGAAAACCGGTCAAGGTCAGAGTGACGCTTTGGTCAGTTCAAAGCATTATCGTAAATAACACAATAATATGCAGCCATCCAGCCTAATCAGTGACTTCTATGCAAACCTTAATATAATTAGGACCGTATCAAAGATAAAAGGGACTTTGAAAGATAGAAGTTAGGTAGATATATAAAGAAAGGTATTGTATTAGAATTTGCGCCGGCAAGGTGCGCGCGCATCATCGTATCGTCTGCTATGGGATGGGTTATCCCGTTTGTACTGTACACAAGGCTGTTTCGCTATGCGATGATTAGAGTGTTTAGGGTAGCGAAGTGCACTTTGCTACACAAACATCTAACAAAGCCGAGCAAGCAGAATGACAGGTCTAATGAAAAACAAAGAGGTACTGAGTCGGAAACAAGATCGCGATTCTTTCCTTCGCTGCACGACGCAAATCTTCTGTGACCTTTGACCAAACGTAGCTTCTACATTCGATCACTCAGCTTAATATTTACAACAGAAAGCCGAGGGGGTGGAATACTGAGATGAACCTACAGAACTGTGCATCCTCAAACCTAATATATATTCATCCCAACATTTAATGAACTCAAAAACACAGAAAGTTGCTTTCACACGCCAGCTTTGAATGCCTTCGGCCTTGGTCAATAAATATGAAACAAAAGACGATATGCTCCCCCTCGGACCGACAAAAAAGCTGGTCTGTCAACAACCCATCAAACATCTTATAATATCCCATGACCTCCCTTCTTTGTCTCTGTAAATCATACTCTAGGTATATTTCTTGTATTTCCATTGTTCTCTTGTTACATCTATGATGTAACTGTTGCACTCTTATAACACATAAAATAGTGGATAAATAAGGGTGCACGAAATACATCATAGCTGGCTCTACTTTCTGTCGTCCTTGACATTCCAAAGTGCACATGTACCTGTCGACCGGATCCTGTGCAAGGTTTACCACGCTTTTGAGAACTAATTGCGCGAGAGTCGTTCAGTGCTATTGGTAATCACTCACAGCGTCATTGATTTCATGATGTCTGTCGTCCATCGCGTCATATTATGGGGACGTACCGTACTTTTCGGACTATAATGCGATACTTTTTTTTTTGTTTTCACTTCAAATCGTGGGGTCGCCTTATACACGACGTCGCCTTATTCTCGGATAAAATAGGTTTCCCGAGCACTGTGAACTTGAAATCAATGAGCAACTAACAACCATTTAAGTGAACACAATTCAAGCAATGTTGATCGCCGAAAAAATTACCTGAACAATAGTTGCGTTGAAACACGACAGTCGGTCTCTTGACACTTCAACTTGCATTTCGACTTTGCCACTGTCGAAATGCCAAAAACGAAGAGAGCTTCATACGACGCTGCCTTCAAGATTAATGCCATCGATCTTGCGATACGACTGGAGAGCAACCGAAAGGCAGCTTTGGAACTAGGCCTGAACGAATCCATGGTTCGCAAATGGCGTAAAGAGAGAGATCAGCTGTTGGGAAGTAAAAAGTCACGCAAGGCTTTCCGCGGAAAAGGTGCACGCTGGCCAGAGCTTGAGGCAGAGTTGGAGGACTGGGTTAATCTTCAAAGGGCCGATGGTCGAGGCGTTTCAACCATTCAAGTTCGATTGAAGGCGAAGGAGATGGCAGCGGCGAAGATAATTGACGAATTCACTGGGAGTGCGTCATGGTGCTTTCGTTTTATGCAGCAGAGGAATCTGTCGGTTCGCATGAAGACAACAATGTGTCAACAGTTACCGCCTGACTTCGAAGAGAAACTTTTCAGTTTCCGAAATTTTGTTTCCGAAGTGATCGCGGAACATATTGTCGGTCTTTTTTTTTCTTTCATGCCGTCGCCTTATGCACGACACCATCGCCTTATCCATGGCATCGCCTTATTCTAGGATTTTTTTAGTTTTATTTTTAAAAGTAGGGGGTGCGCCCAATACACGGCAGCGCCTTATAGTCCGAACAGTACGGTAATCTGTCATGTTTCCTTGTATTCACTGTTCTATTTCTCTCTTGTGATCAACATGACAAGCCGTATGTGTTTGAGTGTGTGTGCTCGTGCTCTCAACTAAAACAGAAGTCAAACTAGCAATCGTTAAAAATCCAGTCCGTCCGACCAGCACTGCTATGTTCAGGCTATGCTAATGTGAAGTTACAGCTAGCGTGCCCGGTACACACGCCCTTATCGGTACATCATCGACTACGATTGTTCTCTGGACAAGCTGTTTAATGCATTTTGCGAGTATTTCTAGCTCTTCTGCGGTGCAGTAGGCCCTATAGACGATGAAGGTGTAACCACTAGGTATTCAGTCAAATCCGTGTAAGAGGCTTTCAATTGACGGGGACAACCAAGCTACCATTATGCACTGACTTGACAATGACATGGATCAACAGACATGCCTTTAGAATATAAGGTATGTGCAGAGGTGCCTCATATGAACAGACAACTAAAGCTTGATGTTTCCGTCACACTTTGTCTTTTAGATCTTCATGGGATATACAGGTTACAACACTCGTGATTTTTTTTTATATGGCTTGTATTTCAGTCAAGACCCAGTGGGAATATCAAAGACAAAGGGACTCACTCGCCAGAGGCTCGTAAGTCCCTTGATATTCATCCGCTGTGTTTTGACTGAAATACAAGCCATGTAAAAAAAAAACCACTCGTGTTGTAACCTCTATGTACATGTATAATTTTGTATTTAGGTTAGATTTTGATTGATGAATTTTTTTGTTTTAAGATTGATTGTTAATTTGCTTGATTGATGTCAATCTGTATTTTTATTATTTTTCTGCATAGGTGTGTGTGTGTGTGTGTGTGTGTGTGTGTGTGTGTGTGTGTGTGTGTGTGTGCATGCGTGTGGTTTGCTGTCTGACTTTCTGTCTGAGTTGACCTTGCTTTTACACTACATGGCTCGTTTCATTTCAGTTCCAAGAATGGCGATGGTGTGATGTTGCTCCAGACATTCATTGCCTATCTCACTGGCTGTGTGCAAATCAAAGGATTGTAGCACAGTAATACCTGCTGTGAAAAAACACCCTTGCATGGGACCAGCCAAAAGTGTCCCTTCACATTGCAGGCGGCCTGTCACGTTCGGTACATTTTGGTAAAGATAATAGACAAAAGGACAACAGAAGGTGTCCTTTGATCAGAGGGACCTCAGATAAAGTGACCGACATTTCCCAGCAATGGGATGATAAAGTAATGGAAATGGAAACATTGCAGAACAAATAAGTAAAGAATTCTGTGTGTCAATGAAAGTTAGCATAAAAACTGTGCTGTGATATTAAACAAAATTGCCTTTTGTTTTTATTGATGTTGTGCTTGTAGTTGTCTGTCATGGGACTAAACTTTTCTGTTTGTGCTTTGAAGAGATTAAAGATGATTTTAATTCAAATGCATGGTTTGGAATTCTAACCCTGTGTATGTGTATGCAAGACAGTTCAAACTCTAGCATGTCTTTTGCACATGTGCACACACAAAAATTAGGCATCACAAATGCTAATGAAAGCTCTCTCACTCTCTCTCCCTTCATCTATAGCTACTAAGACTCTCTCAGGTACTAGATCTGCTCTCTCTCACGCGCACACACATTCATTTTCTGCAGAGAAAATTGACCCAGAAAACAAGTTACTAACATGAAAAGTGAAGTTTACTTCATATGTGGATAACTTTAGAACATTGTATAGTCTTTATTAAAAGTTACAGTTGGAATGTTAGCACCTATACATTCATCTAGTCAGATATAAAACACATTTATAAACAATCACATAGACTTGAACTTATAGACACAAAAACTAATTTTACATAGCGTAGATTACTTCTTGGCAAAACCTGGCATGGCTCGGAGGGGCAATCTCAAAAAGATTCACTATACCGAGGACCTGAAAAGATTGTTGAGAAACAAACAAAAGACAAAAAAGGAAATGGCACCACAAAAGATTATTAAGATTCAGTAACAAATTCACTGGATGGATAAATGATCAAATCTGATCCCAACAGCAAGAAATATGCAACGCAAAGTGTAATTTGTAAACCTTACATATTAAGATGTGTGAATCTTAAGTAAACTGGTAACTGTTTACATAAATTACACATTCTTGCTGAAGGGTCAACAAATAGTCATCACATTTATTCACAACATCAAAAAGTCTTGAACGCAGTAGACATGGAACAGCTCAAAATAAATGAAAGTGCATCCAACCAACATAATTGACAAGAAAGGACGATTGTCACATAATTATTGTACAAACATAATTTAGATTGTCAGGAAATTTGAACAAATTCTTTTCCAACTGCAACGACCATTGAAATATCATGAACAGGGACTTTCTCCCTTCGTTGTAAGTTTGTGACCCCATATTTTAGTTCTTTAAATTTCTGTTTTTACATTCATGTAAATCTGATGCACCCAAAAAATGAAGGAAGAAGACAAAACAAACAACTTGTCTGCAGCGGTACATAACAGAAACTAGCTGAAACATGTCGAAACGTCTGTTTTTAAAAAGATAAATATGAAGTAAAAAAAAAGAGGAAGAAAAGAGCAATATCACAGTCATCTTCAAGAGAAGTCCAAAAGATAAATTCCCTGATCAAATTTATGTCAGCTAAAATCTATTTGTTCTCAGCTCATTAACAGATCAGGCATCTGTAAAACATATACGGTAACCTGATGATAAAAAGAAACCTCCAGATACTTGTGAATTATTTCTCAATCCAAGTCTATAACATTAACCAAAGAGAAAATTGAAAGAAAATGTGCACTAAACAGATACTTTGTTCGTCCAAACAGAATTCTCTCATATTAAACACTCCATTGTAGAGGCTTGCAAGCTGGAATGTGCAAGAAGATGAAACGTGCAACAAAATTACAGCGACTGAAAATGAAATACAGTGGAACCCCCCTTTTAAGAATCCAAAAATCTGAGGAGGGAGTCTTAAAATTTGGGTCATTATTTATTCAAAGGTTATGAATAGAAAGTCTAAGAAAAGAGGTTCTTAAAAGGGAGGAAGTGTTAAAATGGGGGGCTTAACAGGGGGGTTCCACTGTACGTATGTTGAGGGTTCCGACCCCTGCTCTCGGCACACAGATTTACTGTCTTGTCCTTAGAAGTTGTTGGGTCACTAGCCTGTCTTAGTGTTTCTAACAATTGCAGTATGAAACACATTTATACACTTTCAAAATACGGTTTAAATAATATGCACATGTTGGTAATTCTGTCGCAAAAACACATTAGAGTAAATATAAATTTGATTAAAGGCACAGTAAGCCTCCCGTAAACCATCACAGATACTGTCAGGCTTTTACACACAGTACAAACACCCTTCCATTTGAACGCTCACCAAACGGGAACATCCTAGGTGCCCTACGTAAAGAGCGAGCAATTTTCAAAGAATTAATTTTGCGGATTGTGTCAGAGACAATCGGACCGTGGTGCGTTTTGGCGCTAGACCTATCTTTTAAAATCTAAATAATAAATTGACAGCTTGTTACACAAACATTCTTAAATCATAAAAGAATTCTTTTTTCATCAAGACAAGATCAGTACAATTCGAAGTTTTGAAAGTTTGAAAAAAGAAAAGCCCGGAAGCAGGGTCGCGCAAGGTCGTGGTTCTCGTAGCAGACGACGGTTTATACCTATCGTCAGTTCCTCTGAACAGTCAAAAGCCATCGCTAGAGTTCTTGTGAACCACAGCCGTTTGTTTCGTGCATGAGTCAGAGGTACTTAATAACGTGCTATTGCAGATAAGCTCACAGTGAGTCGCATTCAAATTACTAACTGACGACTACATTGTGAAAAAGGGAAACTTGATCACACGGGTTCACGATGGCTCAGGGGTAAGATAAACCACGCAAAAATAAATTCTTTGAAAATTGCTCGCTCTTTAAGTAGGGCACCTAGGATGTTCCCGTTTGGTGAGCGTTCAAATGAAAGGGTGTTTGTACTGTGTGTAAAAGAGAAAAGAGGTTGGCATGGTATGTAAGGAGTGCTTAGAACTCACAAGTATAAAACAGTTTTCATTTCAGAAATCTCAAAATTACTTTTTATTGGTTTTTGCTTGTTCTGTTTTCTGATTTTTTTTTTTTTTACTCTGCACCAACTATGCAGTGCAAACTGAGATTCATTCTAGGACTAGTCACATATAAAATCTGACAAAACCCACACACACACAAACAAGAAGGATTCTAATTCTGCATTTTCTCATTTGGCAAAACAAAATACACTGGCAGGACTAGCAGAGTGATAGGTATTTTTACAATCCTGACTAGTATTAACTAGCTTACAATTGAAGTTTATACATCATACAATTCTACGCATGTCTGACCAGAAAATTAAAACACATGTTTTCATAGATGTTGTGGAAATCAAATTGGATTAATTAATGTGTAATAAAACAAATAAAATATCAAAACACTGGAAAGTAAGTCAGGTACCAGGATATCCAGGAACAAGTACATGCAGTCTGCATGTGTTGCGAAGTGTCAGCAAGAATTGTCTTTCTTGGCACTGTCTAATATAGCTATTGTTTTCTCCAATTGTAAGCTGTATTCATTTGGGAAAACAGAGTCAATATAAAAAGTTATGATGCAGGATTTAAAAAACAACAACACCTGTACTTGTTCAAAAATACCTGGGCAAAATTAGGTTAAAGGATTTACACAAAGATAAGAAAACACTGAACAGTGTATATGTGTATACGATGGATAGACTGTTGTATCAGAGATATCCCATACTGACTAGCTTTAAACAGCAAACGTCCGAGCAGCTCGATCAGGTTTTCAAGTTGCACCAACATTTCAAAACCATTGGATATTTTCTGTACAACAAATCCACAGATATAATCAGAAAGCACCCAGTCAGTATTACAGAATACATCACAATTTATACACAATATCTGCAGGGGATTATAAGAACAATTTAATTGTTAAGTTAAAGGCATATGTACTCGATGACTATACACGCTAATTGCTTTACCAACAGCTGGAGACATGCTAAATTAAGTTCCCTGCAAAATATTGTGGTCTAGGACCCCTTCAATGTTGAGATATGTTAATTTTCATTTTGATCTGGATCGTCCTATTTATAGATTTGGCAACACATGTAACGTTGATGCAAGGGAGCTAACACCGCGGCTTTGTTGACATCCTCACTTTTTCAGAGGCTAGAACAAGCTGTAATGCATGTATTATGGTCCGCGCATGGTGACATATCGTCATTATATGGTCTTATGGTGCGTTTGACATCGATTATGGGCAAACTACACTTTGTAAACACGGGAGCGCGTACATATGCCTTTAAACTTGTCCAGTTAGGGAAGAATCCAATTTAGGGACATTATCTTGTCAGCAGATCTATTAATAAGACATTGAGGTACTCCTTTAATTAAAGGACTCCTCTCTTGGCACAATACCTCTGTTTTATTTGTCTCCTAAGTATCTCTTAATGGTGAGCACTCAACTTTTCATACCATAGACCCTCTTGAAAGTAAATTTGCCCATGAAAAACACAAACTGAAAAGAAAAAAACACAAACTGAAAAATAGATAAGCGCATGCATATAAACCAAAGTAACACACACTGAGACAGCTGGTACTGCGAACCGTTTTAATTCTGTAAAAGAATAAGGAGAACAAAGCAGTGTGAGTATTCGGACAACGTTTTCAGCATTTTCCTTTACTGTCACTGTGTTGATTCCCTTGCTTGATACAGTAACTAGTCTTGGTATGTTAATAATAAACATGTACAGGGTGTTTTACTTTTCTTCGTAAGGACAAAATTGACGTTCTTTCTTTCTTTATTTGGTGTTTGATGTCGTTTTCAACCATACAACATTGACGTAGGTTTCTATGGACTTGCTATAAATATATATATATGCTATATATATATGGTGACCACAGAGCAGCTACATCAGCCACTCTTTTGGCGAAGATTTCTCTGCTAGGTTGCTATGGCAACTGACGAGACGATCAGTCATCCTGCATGGACCAACTGACGTCAGTGAATTCCTGGCTGTTACTGGACGTTGCATTCTCTCCCATCGCAAAGCGCCGGTCTCCCATGGCCTGTTGACAGTCAATAAAAGAATGTATTTTGAATGGATTTGCAACAGAAAAGACTGCACCTCTTCTGCCCACACATCACGGCACAAAACAACAACAGCATAAAATACTCATAGCATGAACTATTGAGAAAACTCCAGTACCGTAGAGTGCCTTGCAAATGCCCAGTACACCTTACACAGTACATCTCAGTTTTTTCTTTTAAGAACTATGTGGCTCAAATTGTTAGAAAACGTGTTCTACAGTCAAAGATGGCGTGTGAGCCAGTATGACAAGAATAAAACACAGAGGAAGGAAGGAAAGAAAGAGTGCAAAGTTGATGACAACAATCTATGTTCATGAAAACATCTGGACAAACAGCGAGATGGACAGACATACACAAACACACAAAGCAGTTACACATACATACCATGCCCCCCCCTCCCCCTCTTTATTCACCCCCTCATTGTGTTTCAGGGGCACATCCCTTTTAACATAACCAAAAATCTGAGAAAATCAGGCCAAAAAAGGGAGATAATCTTATACTGGGGGTTCTTAAAAGGAGGTTCTATTGCATTTTTTATGTCTCCCAATTTCTGTTAAAACTATAGAAATAAAACACACCAAATGAAAGGTACCGCATACGCACATACATAGCTGCCAACTTTCTGACAATGAAATTCCTGTGGGGGTCCGGGGGCCGCAGTAGGCCCCCGGTGGGGTCCAGGGGCAACGCCCCTGGTGGGGGTCAGGGGGCGTTGAAGCTGAAGATTTTTTGTAAATGAAGGTGCCAAAATTGCTTTTTTTCTGGTATATTATGATCAAAATTGACATTTATTTAACAAATGAAATAACAGTCATGTTATAACTAATAATTCCATGAAAAAAAAGTTTTTTTGAAGATACCTGCTCAGGTGCTGCATTTGGCTTTTGTTGTTTTCGCCTTCAAAGTATTTGCGAAACACGACGTGATCTTTAGCGTCTGTTTCACGGCAGTAGCAGTCGACTGCTTCATATTGCCGCAATGCTTGGCGGAGGCAGCATGGAGCTCGATGTCTTTTTTCCCACCATGTCCGATGTTGATGTCACATCGACAAGGTTTACAGAACGCGTGGTGTTCCCCCTTATCTGACTTGTCGATAAAGTCATAGTTAGCCTTTACTGTGGTAAAAACCTCACTTTAGCCTTTGGTTTTTTGTCTTTTGGTGTTGTTTTTGGCGGCATGTTGGAAGGCAAAACCGGAAAGATCGAGGCACAACTTATTTTCCGCACATGCGCACGCCAACGTGGCTGGTCTCGGTTAACCAGAGCGTCTTTTCACCGGTTTGTTCCCCCAAAAAGAGGCTGCTTACACAAAGTATGTTAGAAATTTCGATTTTCGGGAAAATCGAACACATTTCGGGATTTCGTGACGGATTTAAAACATCGGGAGATTCCCGAAAAATTCGGGAGGGTTGGCAGCTATGCACATATACACTGGACATGCGCCCACAAACCTCACCTTACGCAACAGGTCAGCCATGGAGGTGAACGCCTGACCGCCCGCCGGCACGTCCTGCAGCTGATTAGGATGCGGCAACGTTGCCGGCCTCAGCTGCCCCTTCTGCTCCATCAGGGCACTGGCCTCCACGGAGACGTGAGGGTTGCCGCGGTAACGCTCCTTCAGGAAGCTGCGCTTCTTCAACCTCTTCTCCATGGACTTGGTGGGATCCTGATGCAGGGAGACCTGGAGAAGCTCCTTGTGAACGGTGGCCAGGTTTTCTGTGCGTTTGGCCAAATCTTGCTTACTCACCGCTGAAGAGTTGGAGAACTTGGCCCCGGCTGGGGTGAAGGAGGGAAGTAGGGGTGGTGGTGGGGGTGGAGGAGGGGGAGGTGGTGGTGGTGGTACTGTTACGGGCAAGGTGGCGGAGAGAGGAGCATTGAAGCTCTCCTGTTTGAAGTCCTTGTCTGTGGAGCTAGTTTTGCGGTCGTCTGCTGTCTCACAGGGAGGCTGGGTAGGAGGTAGGGCTGTCAGGGGTACAGTGGCAGCATGGACAGAAATACGGCTCTCCTGATGCCTCTGCTGTTCAGCAAAGCTCATTTTGGTGGCTGCTGTTGTCTCATGTAAGGGTTGGGAAAGAAGAGGCGGGGGAGCAGGTGCGGTTTTCGGTGAAGTTCGGACAGGATGTGACTGATGACTGTTTGGTTCCTCAAGATGCATAGCAGAAGAATCAGTGGTAGAAAAATCAGCCTGAGTCTTCATGAAAACCTTGTCTGTTTCTTGCTTCTTGAGACCATCTTTGGATGCCTCTCTAGAAGCACATGCTTCTGCTAAAGGGCTCTGTGACTCTCCACAGTCTTTTCTGTCACTCCTAGGCACATCCATTCCTTTTGGACTTACTTTTACGGGAAGCCGGGTCCTGTCTTTAGGTTTAGGCGAAGGAGAAGAAGTGACTGGCTGAGTTCTGATTTTCCCCTTTTCTTTTTTCGCTGGCACAGTGGAATTGTTGTTGACGTTTCCATCACCTGATGATCCCGCAGCAGAAGACTCAACAACATCTATACGAAGATCTGCTTCCAAGGTAGACTGTTGCAGAACTGAGTCTTGCTGTAGCTGTTTCTCCTGGCTCTCAAGTTCATGAGAAACGTTTGTGTCACTGTCAGCATCTCGGGGAGAGGAAGTGAACGGCTGGTCCATGCCTGCTAAAGAATGATGAGACAAGCCACGCCTCCGAGCTTCTCTGGCTGACATCAAAGGACCAGGGTGTCTACTACTCTCACCAGACTCTTTGGCACCCTCACCACCCGCAGCACCAGCAGAAGACTTCTCAGGCTCAGCTGCCTCAGATGATGTAGGTTTTTCACTACGACGAGCAGAAGCCTTCTGCAGAGCTGCCACAGATTTTTCATCAGAAGTATACCGTTCAGATTTGGGTCCTGTTGCTATTGGAGCCAAGGGATCACGCTTGTTGAGTGGCATCTCCAGCACAACCTCCTCTGACCCTGGAATGATCTTGACACCATCATCAAGGATATCGCCCAAAGACAGGCGGGGGACGATGGGAGTCAGGTTCCTGCCAGGGACGTTGGAGCCAAGCGGAGGATGCTGACCTGACAGAGATGACAGTGGAGGGTTCAACCCATCCTCTACAGAGTCGTACACTGAAGACATGGACAAGTGCACTGGTTGAGGCGTGGGGGACCTCAGACCTTCCAAGGGAAGGGATGGCACCTCACTGACCCTGGACCGCTTGCTCTGCAGATCGTTACTAAAGTCTCTGACGCTTATTGAAGCACCCCATTTCTTCTCGGCTCCTTTCAGCACACCATACCGCCTCTTAGACAATGTGGGCAGCCCGTCCAAGCGTTCAGAGCCCTTTTTTAGGCTGTCTGTTGAGCTAGCATCGCTACACGACCTTGACCTCGGTGAGACTACCTCCAAAGAGTCTTTGCGAAGCGTGGAGTCAAGGCTGTCATCGAGACACAGAGTCTCATCGTCGCTAAGGCTGTAGTCGCATGATTCCAGCGAGTCTCTTACGTGAGGCGTTGTTTTCACTTTCGCCTCGTTCTGCGTGCAAACTTGACTCTTTAGGTTTGACGCCTGTGTCTCAGCAGCTTTCCCTTGTTCCACAGCAGCGCTAAGGGCAGACGACTCTAAGGTGGAGTTGACAAGAGAAATGATCTCGCGTGTGGAGGCGAGGTCCTCCAAAGCTTCGTTGGGTACACCAGCTGCCTTGAAGAGCGCTCGCCAGCCAGGAGGAAAGGAGAGGTCTTCAGTCTGTTTCAGCACCTCCTGTAAAGAACAGAATTGTTACATATTCATGCTTTAAGTGCATTGTAATGCACAGCTGCTTTAATGTGAGGTTTCAACTTTTTTTCCAGAAAGATTCAGAAGTTTGTGCCCATTTACAACAAGAAGGTGCATAAATCAGGGTACATGTACAATGAATGATTTGGATCTGATGTTTTGAACTGTTGAGACCTTTTGTTTTAATGTTCATCTTCATCAGGGATCTATATTCGAAAATTTTAAAAGTAAATTTTGATTTGATTAATATACTTACCCGACTCACAACTAGCATTAACCTCTGGTTTAAGTGCCGAGACGCTGAACTACGCTTCACCCCTTAAGGGGAAGTAACCCTAAAAAAGAACAGCCTAGAACCCACAAGCTGGGTCACAGGTCAAGGCCATTCCGTCACGTGACTGATCACGCGAGACCGCCGCCGCCATGTTGGAATACCTCACTCGAACGAAGCGAAACGTTCATTTTTAGGGTAACATAACGCGGGGTAGGCGGGAGGGTATAAACGATGTGAGTCGGGTAAGTATATTAATCAAATCAAAATTTACCTTTAAAATTTTCGATTAAATTACATATCTTATCCCGACTCACAACTAGCAGATTGCTAATGAAGGTGGTGGGAAAGAAACTTACTCTACAAGCTGGAGAGAACCTGCCCTGCGGCTACCATAGCCGGAAGGGTACTGGTCCCATCCTGACGAGTACTTGCGATGTCCCGCAAGTAGAAATTTATAAACACGTCTTCGGATCTCCAGTAAGCGGAATCCAAGACTTCTGCCAGTCTACCAGACTTTAAGGACAGCAACCGAGGATGCCCAGGCTCTGGTTTCATGCGTCCTAGAAGACGACTGGGGAAGGACTGACTGCCCCCCCCCCCTTTTCCTTCTTGATGCCAGATGTACGCTTGTTTAATCAAGGCAGACACCCATCTGGCCAAAGTGGCCCTAGACAGGTCTCTGCTCCGGGCCGTATTGATCGAAATGAACAGGAGTTTCTGATCTTTTGAACGAATAGACGCCGTACGCGACAGATAGTTGCTGATTGCTCTGACAGGACAATTTACGATATCTGGGTCCCCTGGTGCTAAAATTGTGGAAAGCGGAGGAATTTTGACCAAGGGGGAGAGCTGATCTGGCCTCTGATTTTTGGCTAGAAAATCCGGACGAAAGCGAAGCACAACTGAACCGTTCCTTTCAAACGAAATGTCTTTAGCAAGACCGGATAAAGCATGTATCTCACTGCTTCTCCTAGCGGTGGAAAGCAACGTAAGGAAAAGCGTTTTACGGGTAAGATTGTGGAGACTCGCTGCATGCAACGGTTCGAAATCCCGTGACCTGAGAAACTCGAGAACCAGAAACAAATCCCAAGCTGGGACTGGTGACCTTGTCTTAGCAAAGTCCAAAGAAGCACCCCTGAGGACGCTTGCTATAACCCCATCAAGAGAAATTATACGCCCCAACTGCCTAAGTGTTGAGGAAATTGCTGATCTCCTGACCCTCAGAGAAGCAGGAGACCGGCCCTCAGAGACGCCAACCAGGCCAAATGATTTGCCACCTGCATGGAACGGGGGGAAGTAGCGTTCACGCCATTATCCGTGCACCATTTGGACCAAGCTGCCCAATGTGAGGCATAAACAGAGCAAATGCGTAGCTCGAGAGAACAACGTCCTATCGCTAGAACCGCTGAGGAAAGAGTGAGGTATTCCAACATGGCGGCAACGGTCTCGCGTGATCAGTCACGTGACGGAATGGCCTTGACCTGTGACCCAGCTTGTGGGTTCTAGGCTGTTCTTTTTTAGGGTTACTTCCCCTTAAGGGATGAAGCGTAGTTCAGCGTCTTGGCACTTAAACCAGAGGTTAATGGTAGTTGTGAGTCGGGATAAGATATGTAATTTAATTAGGTATACGTGTCAACGCCTACATTCAGCACAGGAGCATGCAGATACTGGTCTGGTCAGAGGATCTGCATCACTCACACACACTTTCTCTCTCTCACACACACACACACACACACACACACACAAAAATGCTCTCTCTATCTTTGTCTTCTACATATTCCTATAATTTTTGTTTTCTGGTGTTGTTATTGGGTTTTTTGTTTGTTTGTTTTTTGTTTTGGTTTTTGTGTGTGAATGTCTGTGTATATAATCATGTGATTAGAGAAGTCCCTCTCTGTGCGAGGGCTGGTTAAAAAAATAGCTTGTTTGTAATGCTTATGCCACAACCCTCGTTTATTAAAATTTGATTTGATTGATTTGATTTGATCATTTCAATCTCAGAGGGTGCTATACTGAAAGAGACAGAGATAGTCAGAGTCAAGGACAGCAACAGATGGAGTCTTGTGGCTTCTATTACTCAATCGCTCACCTTGAAATTGGGCCGAACAGCAGGGTTCTGGTGCCAGCATTTGGAGATGAGATCTGCGAGATCAGGAGGGCAAGAGGAAGGGATGTCAGGCCGCTTGTTTGTCCTCACACGCTCCAAAATCTGAATGAAAATTGAACATCAGTTTGTCAACTCATTTCAGTATCTTTTCTTTTTTTATGCATGGCTTTTCTTTCTCTAAATCAGGACAATTGGAATCAAATTTTCCCTAGACAAAACTGAAATGTTAATTCTGTTTTCGTATAGTATGATTTTTATTGCCTAAAAGAGTTTGGTAATGTATTTTCAAATTTCATTACAGGTTAGTCTTACAAAACATAACTTACAAAGGCCTTTTCTGACAAACAAAGCTCAAGGAGTACTGTGTATTTTGAGGAAACACCCAACACATAAAACATATATTGAAGGCACTTATCCAAAATAGTGGCTAAACAGCATAGTAATCCTTTCAAACTTATTCACTCTATTTCTCAATTTCTGGTGGACTTTCGTTCTGCATGTATAATGCCAGCCCCACAAAATCTTAGTTTCGATCTTTGGCTGCATATATATCTTTTGAACAAATGGATCAATAGACTTAGAATTTTTGTTTCCTTTGATGTAATTCTTTCCATTTGACAAGCAAATCAAGTGATTTCAGGGCTTATAATATACTATGTCGCTATTACATTGCAATATTGGAGCTGTAAGGGTTAAGTTCAGTTCAATCGGAAGGAAGACACCCAAACTCTATCACTGTGAAATCACAGACAATAAACTGTTCATCACCTACCTGATAGACCGAGCAGCCTTCATAAGGATGTTTCCGAGACATCATTTCCCAGAGGATAACTCCAAAGCTGAAGACGTCTGCCTTGGTTGTGACCTCCCCTCCCTGCAACAATTCTGGTGCCATCCATGCGGGTGACCCTTTTACCTCTGTGTTCTTCGCTGGTTTTCTGGCCTTCTTGTCAGCATCATGCCTGCAATACCAAAACAGAGGAGCGTTAACAGATTTTCAGGGACAGGTCCTGAGAAGACACAGAACATGAAGTGTGTGTCTTCTCCTTTTTAAAGGCACAGTCCTTCTCTTAAAAACAGTCTCGGATCTGGCCAGGCTGTTACTTGGGATTTTGTTTGTTCGTTCATGGGCTGAAACTCCCACGGCTTTTACGTGTATGACCGTTTTTACCCCGCCATTTAGGCAGCCATACGCCGCTTTCGGGGGAGCATGCTGGGTATTTTCGTGTTTCTATAACCCACTGAACTCTGACATGGATTACAGGATCTTTTTCGTGCGCACTTGGTCTTGTGCTTGCGTGTACACACGGGGGTGTTCGGACACCAAGGAGAGTCTGCACACAAAGTTGACTCTGAGAAATAAATCTCTCGCCGAACGTGGGGACGAACTCACGCTGACAGCGGCCAACTGGATACAAATTCAGCGCATTAACCGACTGAGCTACATCCCCGCCCCGTTACTTGGGATAAGAACATCCCTCCAATTGGACACATACCAACAATCCACATCCTGGCTGCTTTTTGTGAAGAGTAAGAATTTGTTGTTTATGTCATAGATTATCTTTCAAAAATTCTCATTTGCCACAAAAGGCAAAGATTTATTATCAACTATTTATTAATGAAAAAGAAATGCAACAAATAGGACAAGTGCCCAGCCCTGATAGCTTATTATTTCACCTGTACCCGGGATTTGAAGCATTCTATCCGCATGGAAAAAAACTGCACAGACAAACGGGTAAAGCATAAGATTAATTTCACAACAGCTACATGATGCTCACTTGAGTTTGGAGAAACCAAAGTCAGCAATCTTGGCACGGTGGGCAGAGGTCAAAAGGACGTTCATTGACTTGAGGTCAAGGTGAAGGACGGGGGGTCGGTGGTTATGCAGGTAAACCATCCCGGAGCTGACATCTCGTGCTATCTGGTAAAACTCTGCATGGTCTAGGGAAGGTCTGAAACTCACGTTTTGTAAAATCTCAAATCAGTTTTGTGTATGATTCTTAAATTCAAAATGACAAATCATGACTCTTCAAGTCGTTATTGTTTCAGTAAACAAACATGCATGCGAACTCAACATAAAACAAGAAGGGCAAACGCTCGATCGAGTCACTTTCGCAGTTCTGAATATTATATGAGGCATCAGATGGACAGGAAGAAATTGCTATTCACAACACAATACAGATGTAAATAATTTGATGTAAAGAATAATCCTATAAAGTTTGAATCAAATCCGATGAATAGTTTCAGAGATATGATATTTCAATTTTTTTCCTTCAAGACATACCTGTGACCTTGAAAAAGGTCAAAGGTCACCAAAGCAGACGTCAAAGTGTAGAGGTCACTGGGAGTCACGTTCACATAAAATTTGAGCCCGGTCACTTTTATAGTTTCCGAGAAAAGCCCAACGTTAAGTTGTGTGTTGCCGAACAGAAAAGGCTAGTTATCTCCCTTGTTTTTCTGATAACGTTCGTAAAAGGCTACAGATGTAAATACTTTGATGTAAAGAATAATCCTACAAAGTTTCAATCACATCCGATGAACTTTGTCAAAGATATAAAATGTCTAATTTTTCCTTTGACGCTGACCTGTGACCTTGAAAAAGGTCAAAGGTCAACGAAACCATCGTTAAAGTGTAGAGGTCATTGGAGGTCACGACTAAACAAAATATGAGCCGGATCGCTTTGATAGTTTCCGAGAAAAGTCCAACGTTAAGGTGGTGTCTACGGACGGCCGGCCGGCCGGACGGCCGGCCGGACAGACTAACACTGACCGATTACATAGAGTCACTTTTTCTCAAGTGACTCAAAAAACCCACTTGACTATAAACATCAAATAAAGCTGAACGGTAAGCAAGGCCTGTAACTATACATCAAATATTTATTGTTATTGTTAAATAAACTGTACGGTATGGAGGCCTGAAATAAAAAAGACTACTGTAAGAAGACAGTTTCATGTATGATTCTTTTATTCAGAATTTTTTTTAAACAACCATGTGTAACTAAACACAAAGAGCACTTTCTTTACATCAGTAAAAAATAAATTACCATCATAAAAATTAATTTCAAGTGATTGAAAAGTTTCAACATTTTCACAATGAACACTTTTAAAATAGCATCAGCATTAGGAGTATCTTCTTCTTCTTCTTCTTCTGCGTTCGTGGGCTGAAACTCCCACGTACACTCGTGTGTTTTTTGCACGAGTGGAATTTTACGTGTATGACCGTTTTTTACCCCGCCATTTAGGCAGCCATACGCCGTTTTGGGGGAAGCATGCAGGGTATTTTCGTGTTTCTATAACCCACCGAACTCTGACATGGATTACAGGATCTTTTTCGTGCGCACTTGGTCTTGTGCTTGCGTGTACACACGGGGGTGTTCGGACACCGAGGAGAGTCTGCACACAAAGTTGACTCTGAGAAATAAATCCAGCGCGCTACCGACTGAGCTACATCCCCGCCCATTAGGAGTATCGATACAGCTTATGCCATGAGAGTTTTAGTTAATCAAACCAAAAACTAGACTGCTCCTGACACAGATCGATTTACACGGGTCTTAAAAAGGAGGGAGTCTAATAAAATGGGGATGTGGAGGAAGTCTTATATTGGGAGATCTTAAAAGGGGGGTTCCACTGTAACAAAATTCACAAGAAGAATTCAACCACAAGACTGACCTTGAAGAGTCGTGTATGAGTGTGTAGAGGTCGCGACCTGCCATGAACTCGAGCACCATGATTGGCAGGCGATCAGCGCTGCACACGCCCACAAGAAGTACCACACGCGGATGTCGCAGATCCCGTAAAAGGGTCACCTGGTGGCAAAGAAACACAGAGGATGAGATAATCATTTCACAGTAACATTAACTAGCACTGATGTTTCCTATTTGAATTCATGGAAAGGCTTGAACATTTTTTAAACTCAAGGTGATATTTGCATGAAGGGGGCTCAGGAGATCACTGTAAAAAACAACTTTAAAAAACCAAGTGTGGCCCCCATGCACTTATCTGCTGTATAGTACACCACTAAATGTTAACACTTAATCTTTAAGCTTCCCGAAGCAGCCATAACCAAAGCATGACAGAGTCACAATTTAGTCAATTCTAGGCAATTAAAGATGCATTAAAATTCAACGTAAACAGACGACACAAAATGCTAATTTTCAGTACTTTCATGCCAAATTGCAAACCTTAAAAATAGAAAAAAGTTGCTAAGTTCCCTCCACCTACCTCCCCCCCCTTAAATGTAATCACTGCATACATGCTGAAACAGCTGGTATACCAAATAACGAGCATCTACAGAAGTCATGCAGACTTTGTGATTGTTAACTGATGTTGGTTTTACAACATGGTCAACGCTATTACTCAACTTCACAAAAACTGCAGATAATATTAAAATCAGGGTGCAAAATTGACACTGACAATAATCAATCCAGACGGGCACTGTGGCAGGGTGGTAAGACGTTGGCCTCTGAATCGGAAGGTCGTAAGTTCGAATCCCTGCCGCGGCTGCCTGGTGAGTTAAGTGTGGAGATTTTTCTGATCTCCCAGGTCAACTTAGGTGCAGACCTGCTAGTGGCTTATCCCCCTTCGTGTGCACACGCAAGCACAAGACCAAGTGCGCACGGAAAAGATCCTGCAATCCATGTCAGAGTCCGGTGGGTTATAGAAACACGAAAATACCCAGCATACTTCCTCCGAAAGCGGCGTATGACTGCCTAAATGGCGGGGTTAAAAACGGTCATACACCTAAAAATCCACTTGTGCAAAAACACGAGTGTACGGGGGAGTTTCAGCCCACGAACGCAGAAGAAGAAGAAGTTATCAGCTGTGTGACCATAATTATTCTCACCTCTGCGGCAAAGTAGTTTTTATCCTGCAAAGATAGCGGAGTCTTGACCCGCTTGACCGCCACCTCTGCTCCCTGGTAGCTGCCTCGGAACACTTTGGAGAACGCTCCTTCTCCAATCAGCTCTAAAAACAAACAACGTCACTAAATGAAGCATCTAACAGCACAGAGAAAGGATCACAATTATACCCCTCCCAAAAGCGGCGTATTGCAGCCTAAATGGCAGGATAAAAACGGTCATACACGCAAAACTCTACTCGTGCAAAAAACATGAGTAGGTGAGAATTTCAGCCTATGAATGCAGAAGAAGAAGATACCCCTCTCAACCCCTTTGGCAGCTGCAGTGTGTCTTAACTAGCGGTTATACCCTTACACTTCAACACAGTGCCAACAATACACATTAATAATTATTTACTTGCACAACTAATTTTACACTTCAATTTGTCACTCGCCTGATCATAAACTAACCCAATTTTTGTTCACTTTCCTCAAGATAACCCAGTAAGACTGAGCAGATACATGTGCTTGGGACAAGTAACAAGCATCATACATCTCAAAATCTGAAAGCAACAATGATGTGTGATCAAATATGTCAGGGTGAATATCAATAATCTTACAATCACTGTCACAGGATCAGTTTCCATTTCTATTACCTTATTATCCCGTTGCTACGAAATTCGGGTCACTTTCTTGAAATGGAAAGCTGGTAGCAACAAGAGTCGCGCTACCCATGCAGGTGTGTGTCTCTTTAGGTGCAATCAGCCACCTGCACTTATAGTAATAATGACCAAGGTCTTTTACATGCCACTGTGGTGACACGGGATGGAACATGGATACTGTCTTGGAGTCTGTACATAAAGTTGACCCGTGGCTATTCCGGCCCCGGGATCTGAACCTGTTACACTAGGATCATAAGTCCAGTGCTCTACCAACTGAGCTTATCTGGCCCCATGTTATCAAACATCCCTCCATAAACACTGCAGTATACTGTAGTACAATGTATGACATACCTGATTCGGTGAACTTTATGTCGGCACGTTCTATTTCTGCCTTCCTCACAGGATCTTTGTGCTGGAGACGGGTAAGCTCCGACTTGAGATGTCTGCATGGTCACAGAAAGTAGGACATACTGATTACAACATAATGTACACGATCAACATCAAGTAAAATTCATTCAAAACAAACTCATCAGAGAGAGAGAGAGAGAGAGAGAGAGAGAGAGAGAGAGAGAGAGAGAGAGAGAGAGAGAGAGAGAGAGAGAGAGAGAGAGAGAGAGAGAGAGAGAGAGAGAGAGAGAGAGAGAGAGAGAGAGAGAGAGAGAGAGAGAGAGAGAGAGAGAGAGAGAGAGAGAGAGAGAGAGAGAGAGAGAGAGAGAGAGGAGAGAGAGAGAGAGAGAGAGAGAGAGAGAGAGAGAGAGAGAGAGAGAGAGAGAGAGAGAGAGAGAGAATGTGTGACAGGTTTACCACGATACAGATCTCCCCCGATTTCAGAAATAAGCTTTTCTCTAACAAAACTTTAACAGTTATGACAATACTGTTTGTATTTTGTGCAGCTCCAGCAAATACATCTTGAAAGAAGTAATTGAACAAATTATTGACAGATTTCCTAAACTATCCTCAGCAATGCAATATATAATGCCAACAAAATAGAGCAATCAGAGAGCAACAAACTCATCAAACTCAATTCGACAATAAAGCAAACCCCACCTGACATGTTTACGGTGTTCATCTTTCTCTCGCCGCATCTCATCTAGTAACTGGCGCTTACTCATGGACAGGTGAGGGGCGACGGAATGCGGCTTAGCTACCGCTGCCCCTCCTGCACCGCCTGTCTCCTGGTCTGTTCGAAGTTCGGGTCCTGGTTTCCAGACTGTCACTCCTTGCAAGGCTAAGTCTATAGGTTTTGGGGCCGCAGCCCTGGCAGCAGCAGGTTCCTTGTCAGGCCCAGGGGGTGGTTGTACAGAGGCATTTTCATTGAAATTGGATGCTGCGTTTGCGCTCTGGTCCCTCTGAGACGTCCTGTAGGATAGCGACAGCCTCCTGGACTTTCCCCAAGAGGGCGACCTCCGTGACCCACTCCCAGGGCGGTTGGACAGGGAGTGCGACCAGTGAGCCTCCTCTTCCTTTCTCAGCACGGACTGAGGGTTCCTGTGCGTATACCTCGACTCAAAGTCACCTTGGTGGCCGAGCCACGGGTCCTCCTTCAGGTCCCCGTCTATTCCGTAAGCCTTGGTCCTCGACTCCGCATATCCACCCGACGCGCCCACTGCGCCCGGTGACCCCAGCTCTGCGACGTCAAAAGCAAAGTCGCCATGGCTACCAGAGTGGGCGGAGATGTGCGAGCGCTCCCCAGCGGCGGCAGCAGCGGAGGTTGGGGTAAGCAGGGGGTTGGCAGTGCTGTTGTGGATGAGGGTCTGTTCATAGTGGTGCAGTTTGTTCTTCAGCTGCCGCACAGCGCTGAGTGTCATCCCTTGCCCATCTGGGCTGAAGTCTGGCTCTTGGTTTTGGAGCTGCACATTGAAAAGAAGCTTGATGTCACACTCAGGGAAATAAGACTCTTGGATCTTCTGAGCTATATTAAAGAGAGTATATTGGTTCAGTGGGTTATCAGAATAACTTTTGAATAGAAGCCACTTCAATCCGTCTGGTTTGTTTGAGAAAATACCCCCCCCCCCCCCCCCCAAAGTTACAGGCAGCCAGCAAAAATTGGTGTAGCTATAGATCAAGGAGGTTAAATTGCACCTTAGTTACACGCTTTTATTCCACACAAAAACAGCAAAGAAATTAAATGCCTGAAACAAATGAACTAGTGATTTTCTGCACCAAAAATGAAGTCCCAATCAGAATCTTACCAAAGCAGCCATTTCATTCATCTGCAAGGACAGAAGATCAGGGTTAACTGAGGCTCTGGTCTGACCTTGACCTCTGTGCACATGGTCATGACCTTGCGCCAAATCTGCCAAGAGGTCATCTGCAACAGAAAGATAAACTGAAAAGTTAGGAATACTGGGCATCTGCTTCAGTTAAGATGTTCAGTTTATTGCTCTCAATGCCCACAGAATATTTTTCCTAGCTTAAACATAATGGTTCTTTTGATTAATTCATTGCAAAAAGTATAACCATAACCATTACTTAAAGCTGTCATTCCCAAGATTGGTTAAATTTATGGAACGTTTAACGATTGACAACACAAAACATTCATTAGTATAAAATATTAGCCTTTACGTCATTAAAGTGGGTGAACCTACAATAATGATAAAATGATCAGACTTATCGTGGGCAGTGCTCGTTCTGAAAGACGGAAGCAGAGAAAAAAGGTCACCTCAAACAAAAACCCTCTTGGCTGTATAGTGGGTCTGAACATGTATGAATATTCTGTTTCAAAAGTTCAATAGTCTTAAGCTTACACTGTATACTTTTCAAAGGTGAACTGCATGTATCGATCATCTACAGGTGAACATGTCACAGCTACCTGTACTGTCCAGCTGATACGGTGACGTTTGATCCAGACCACTGTCGGACCTCCTGCGAGCACTTCTAATGTTGCCCTCACTCTGAAACAACAGGTGAAAAAAGCATTCAGTCTTGGTCCTAGAAAGAAAGATAAAACATCAGAGAGCATCTGCTCTTTGCAGCAACCAAAACTTTGCAGCTGTCACAAATTTACTTTTACATTCTTGGCAGCAGCTTCCGAATTTACGAGCTCCTTGATTTTAAAAACCTTGTGTGTTTGTTTTTTCTCTCTTCATAACAACCTCAATTTGTAAATTTACATTGATTCTAAGTCTCCCTCCTCTTTAAAACGGATTTTCTCAGAATTTTTGAGGTCTTGAAAAGGGGCCCAGTGTCCGGGCCCATATACAAAGTCCCCCAAAACACAGACGTACCATTTGATCAGACACCAATGGCAGGCCTTCTCGCTCCACACTCCTGCTTCTCTCCCTCAGCTTGTGTCGGGCGGCCATGGCGTCTCGCTGCTGTCGTAACTTCTGCAGGCGTTGTTCCCTCAGATCCTCTTCCTGGTCTCTCTTCTTCCGCCGGTAGGCTAACCGCTGCGACAGTCGGGCCAGACCTGCCACAAGAATCTAGACAGATCAGCCTGACTGATAGCAAAATGAGCAACATACAGACCTGCCACAAGAATCTAGACAGATCAGCCTGACCGATAGCAAAATGAGCGACATACAGACCTGCCACAAGAATCTAGACAGATCAGCCTGACTGATAGCAAAATGAGCGACATACAGACCTGCCACAAGAATCTAGACAGATCAGCCTGACTGATAGCAAAATGAGCGACATACAGACCTGCCACAAGAATCTAGACAGATCAGCCTGACTGATAGCAAAATGAGCGACATACAGACCTGCCACAAGAATCTAGACAGATCAGCCTGACTGATAGCAAAATGAGCGACATACAGACCTGCCACAAGAATCTAGACAGATCAGCCTGACTGATAGCAAAATGAGCGACATACAGACCTGCCACAAGAATCTAGACAGATCAGCCTGACTGATAGCAAAATGAGCGACATACAGACCTGCCAACCCCTGTGAAGCCTCAAGCTTAGCAATTTTGTTTTTGAATTGAGGGGGGGGGGGGGGGGGGGGGAGGGGGGAGGGGGGGGGGGGGGAGGGGGGATTTTTAGTGTAGCTAATGGTGTTTAAGTGTAGCATTTTCTAACCTTTATTCCCACATCCGCATTTATGCCATCTTGCACAAGAATAAACATCTTTAATAAAGTTTCATGAGAATGCATGAACATAATAGAGAGGAGCTGCAGAGCCACTTTTTAGTACACTGATGATGTTTTATTACCCATTTTGTGACCACTACTGACCGAGTGGAAAGCAGAAATGAGTACCGTTGTGCTCACAAAACAGAGAAACCTTGCATGATTGTGACTATTTGTTTAAGCGTTGCAAACTTTAGCTTGGTGTAACAATTTCTCTTCTACGCTGAAAGCATAGCAGTTGGCAGCTCTGGAAATAGTGAGTGAAAGGAGGAAGATGTGGAGGAGAACCAACAGAATGTATGCTGCACCAACTAATCTGTGACATTAATCAAGCTTCACATTATCAAAGAGATCTGATCTAAACGTTTTAACTTGAATAATGCAACACTATAAACCTTCACACTCACTTTATATTATTTTGTTTCAGTTTTAAAGCGCTATTCAGGATTGCTTTCAGAAGCCGGCACATGTACTATGCATAAAAAGTTAAAAAGGAGAGGCACAAACCTGCATCCATTATACCAGACGTAGGTCGAACTTGAGGGGCATCACCTTGACCTCTGACCTTGACACTGGACGGCAAACCTTTTTTCTTGCCAGTGGCCTTCGTTACAGATTCATTTGAATCTGACTGCGAGGGCTTGGCAGATTTCCGCCCCTGACCCACAGAACTTTTGGGGGCAGCTCTTTCTCCTTGTGGCAACACCGTTTGGTGAATATCAACCTCGTCAGGCATATCTGGATCCTGTGAATAATTTCTCAAGTTGTTTGCCCTGCTCCTGTGAAACTCAAAAGGGTCAGAACTATTTTTTCTCCCTTCTTCGTGGAGATTAATAGCATCCCAGTCGACCCTATTAGCACGAGGTGAAGTCTTGTCAAGACTGGCGTTGGAAGCTGAATTGGCCGGAAAGTAGTTGTTTGAAAATTCAGAGTGATGCCCCTCTGGGTGGAGACCAGTGCACTCAAAGGGACTTGTTTCTCGGCTGTTATCGACCTGTGTGTTTTCGGTACCATTCTGAGGGCTACTATTGTCAGTGGAAAGTTGGCGGTACATCTCTTGTAGGCTGGAACGCAAGGTCTCCACTCTCTCCTTGGCTGAGGCTGTCTTTTCCTCTGCTGCTTTCTCAGCACTCTTCCTCACAGCCTGGTTGTCGTTGCTGTCCTGTTTCCTCACCAACGTGTCTACATCCGTTCTTGACGACCGTGCTCCCTTCCTTCTGCCTGGGCTGAAGATGAGCGTATTCACTCCAGCGCCCAAAACATCTCCCCACCTCTTTTCACTGTTATAATCAAAAGTATGACCCATCTTCGCAGAGGTTTTATCCATCCCACTCTTGAGTCTGTCTACACCACGCATGATCTTCATGACAGGGCCGATCTTGGCAATACCAATGTGCTGAAGGACGGGCACGGTGAGGGAAGGGAGGTCCACCATGTCGATCTGATGCTGGCTGAAGATCTTCTCGTAGCGTTCCACATTCGTCAGGCCTAGCAACGTCAGCCAGGCTGCCACTCTGCTCTCAGAGTCATAGGAATCCACCCCTCCAGCCTTCGCCGTTATCTCCCCTAAGCTGCACCTAGACATGTCATGGCTGCTCACTTGCTGCGCATCAGAGATGTAGTTTGACTCAGGCTTGGGTTCCTCTTCTTGAGAGGAGTTGACGTGCTTGTCCAGCCACTCAGCTACCGCTCTCTGCTTGGCCGGGGGAAGATTCTCCGTTTCTGGAGGCTTTCGAGGTTGGTTAGGCGTCTCTGGCATTCTGTAGTATTCTCCAGTCCATGAGTGCCTGTTGGCAGTCTGGAACGCTGACTGCGGACGTTTTACTTGTTTGTCTGGCGTCACCTGTGAGACTGTGTTCCAGCTTCGTCCTGTGGTAGGTCTGGGCTTGGGGTTAAGGGGACTGCTCTGTGAAGTCCGCAACACGTGTTTAGAGGAGGTGGCCTGGGTAGTCTGTGATCTGGTTCTGCGCTCTATTTTCTCTGACTGGCCGTTAGCCTGGCCTTCTGATTTGCTGAGGTAGAAGTCAGCATCTTTCAAGTGACTCCACTTATCCCAGGGTTTGGGAACAGCACTTTTGTCCCATATTCTTTGATGCAGAGGGTTTCGTGACTCAGTCAGCAGCACCGCGTGCCTTGCCTTGATGTCTCGTTCCTTGCCATGGTTGAACAGAGCCAACACATCATCAACATCATCGTCTTTTTCCTGGACACGCCAGCTTTCTTCATTCTGCATATAGGCTTTATAAATTCCATCATCTTCGTCCTCATTTCCCGTACTTTCCTGTGCCTTCTCTTCTACTTCGCCTTGATTGTTTTGTTCTGGACTGTTCAGATTTGTTTCAGAGCCCGTACTACTGGCCTTTCGGGTTTTTAACTCAGAGTCTTTCTTGCCTGAAGGACTGTGCAAGTTGAGCCTAAGGTCTGGATCAATTTTAACCGTGTTCATCAACTTCTTCTTGGCTGTCTGCGCTTCTGTCATTTTCTTCTGCCCTTTACCTTTGGCCAGCTTGGGGTTGCGAGGCGGTGGTGCACACTTCTGATACTGTGTGTAGGGGTTCTGCACCTGCTTCTTGCTCCCTGACTTGGGCCTCATGATCAACACAGCGCTAGCTCGCTTCAGCACTTTGCTTTTCATTTCGTTGATGTCAGTGTTGTCTTTCTCCTGGAACAGCGAGACTCCGACAGAGGCGGACTGCACAGAGTACTCTTTCTCCAGCGGAAACCCCCCTTCTCCGAACAGGTTCTTCATGACTGAGGCATACTCCTGGCTGTTGTGTGGGATCTTGTCTGGGCCAGGGCCAAAATTCCAGGAATTCTGTTCTTGATGGGCTGACTTTACATTTAGGTTGCCGGAAGGTTTCTGGGAAGGTCTCTTGGCGGAAGAGGCCTTCGTCAGGGCTTTGCTCTGAATGTCCGAGTCTTCATTCAGACAGCGAGGGCCTGAAGCCTTCTCTCCCACAGCCTCCAAGGGAGGGCCTGCCTCCTGCAGAATGAAAATTGAAGTTCAATATTAAGAATTGCAAGAGTGGTGATTGGTTTCTTTGATACTGTCAATAAACAACCATTACACGCACTTAACTGCTAAAATGCTGTACACAAATTCATAAAAATCAGGGAGTATTAATTGTTTCAGACAAAGAGCTGTTTTTTTGTTTTTTCATAGCCTAGACGAACCAAATTATTTTGCTGCAAGTCATCATTACATTTGACATAATTTCTGGCTCCACCTACACCAAGAACTGAAATGGGAGTTTTCTGCCCCATTTTCTGATTAACTGCCAAGAAACATTGCAGCTGGAAGCTCCACATTACATGACTACAAACAAACAAACAGACAAGAGAATCGCAACCAACCAAACAACACCACTACCACCAACCAAACAACACCACTACCACCAACAAACAGCAGCAAACAGCAGCAAACAGCAGCAAACAGCAGCAGCAGCAACAACAACAACAACAACAACAACAACAACAACAACAACAACAACAACAACAACAACAACAACAACCTCTTTAAATAAGTACGCATACTGGAAAGAAACCAAAGCTCCTTCCCCGTTGAGTCATACTATTAGAATCATTTGAACTCAAACAATACATACATTATGGCCATGTAAGCTGGAACCCCCCTTTTAAGACCTCGTAAGTTTAAGACCTTTTATGACCTTGGTTTTTCAAATATTGTTTGTACATTGTATAATGCCTGTACATTTACCTCCATTTGAAGACTCGATCTCTACCTTTTCAGCCCAGATGTTTGGTGGTGGAATATACGAGGGGTTCCAGAGTACATGCTACGTTCAACCACAGCTCCCAATGACAATGTTACGCAGACTCTCAGAACAGTGAAACCCCCCTTTTAAGATTCCTGATTGCAGACTCCCTCCCTTTTAAGACCCTGTTTTCTATTCACAACCTCTGTAAATTTACCCCCCATGTTACGACTCCCTACTTTTTAAGACCTGAATTTCTCACATTTTTGGAGGTCTTAACCCCTTCACTGCCCAGCACTAGGTACGTGGTCATGTTTGGTTTGTCATACGCCCATACACGTACTAGGTATGTGGCATTTACATCCGCACTTTTCAGGACATTTGTGAAAACTAAATGGGAGGTAACCACTGTCCAACTTCTTGTAGGGGTTTAAAGCTGTGGTCTATTTATGACTTTCCGGGGCTACGAGGTTGAAAAATAGGGACAAAATCATGTACAGATTTCTGTACAGCAAACACTACCCGAAACCCCACCTATACGGCGTGTATGACCTTGAGAGCTTCAGTCAACGCTTGAATTTTGCAGTGGTAACATCCGGTTTGCTCTCGCAGAGCTGAGCATATTTGTTGTCAAGAAGGATCGAGCAGAAAAAATAAACGACTTGGCAGGGATTCGAACTCAAGGCATCGGGGCCTCGAAATGTCGGGGCCGATGTCTTAACCGCTAGGCCACTTCACCAGTATTGTCAAAGATAAAAAATTGATAATTTTATATCATTCTACGCTTGAATTATCATTTATGCGTTGCAAAAACGTAAAAATTGACATTAAAATTTGCCTTTATTTGCAAACATGTTTTACAGAATCGCAGTACATGTTTACACCGTCATGCTACACGACATTCGCGCCATGCAAATAGCTGCGATATCTCTATTTACAACATGCAAGAAAATGACAAGAACAGTAATTGAATCTCTCCAAAGCCAGTTGAAACCAGACATCTAAGAAATAGTTATACATGTATTCACTTCTGAACAATGGGCGGATAGAGATATAAATCATGCTGCTTCAAGAATAACATAACATGAATTCATATCAATGTTTTTCCTTCATTTTCTCAATTGGCGCAGTAGCCTAGTGGTTAGGACATGAGACACGAAGTCTCGAGGTCGAGAGTTCGAATCTTCGCCGGGGCGTTTATTTTTTCCCCTTGATCTCCCTTGAAGATAAAATATGATCAGTCTTGAGAGAGCAAACCGGATGTTATCCCTGCAAAATTCAAGCGTTGACTGAAGCTCTCAAGGTCATACACACCGTATAGGTGGGGTTTCGGGTAGCGTTTGCTGTACAGAATTCTGAACATGATTATATCCCTATTTTTTCAACCTCGTAGCCCCGGAAAATCATAAATAGACCACAGCTTTAAACACAGTTCTTTCCCATTGACCGTTCAGATAAGTTACTAAAACGTGGTGAAAACTTTTTTAGAAGTTTTTTTCTGATCTATAAGATTCAAAATGGCGGCCGAAAGTCGGACATCAACTCGTAGACCTGTTTTCAAATGATACAGTGTTCTGGAAGCTCTACAAGAAGTGATTTATGGATTGAGACTCCCCCTTTTTCAGACCTTGTTTTCTCAGACTTTCTGTTCATAAGCTCTTTAAAATTACCCCCATTTTAAGACTCCCTCTTTTTACATTTAGTCAAGTTTTGACTAAATGTTTTAACATCGAGGGGGAATCAAAACGAGGGTCGTGGTGTATGTGCGTGTGTGCGTGTGTGTGTGTCTGTGTGTGTGTGTAGAGCGATTCAGACTAAACTACTGGACCGATCTTTATGAAATTTGACATGAGAGTTCCTGGGTATGAAATCCCCGAACGTTTTTTTTCATTTTTTTTATAAATGTCTTTGGTGACGTCATATCCGGCTTTTCGTGAAAGTTGAGGCGGCACTGTCACGCCCTCATTTTTCAACCAAATTGGTTCAAATTTTGGTCAAGTAATCTTCGACGAAGCCCGGACTTCTGTATTGCATTTCAGCTTGGTGGCTTAAAAATTAATTAATGACTTTGGTCATTAAAAATCGGAAAATTGTAAAAAAAAATAAAAATTTATAAAACGATCCAAATTTACGTTTATCTTATTCTCCATCATTTGCTGATTCCAACAACATATAAATATGTTATATTCGGATTAAAAACAAGCTCTGAAAATTAAATATATAAAAATTATTATCAAAATTAAATTGTCCAAATCAATTTAAAAACACTTTTATCTTATTCCTTGTCGGTTCCTGATTCCAAAAACATATAGATATGATATGTTTGGATTAAAAACACGCTCAGAAAGTTAAAACAAAGAGAGGTACAGAAAAGCGTGCTATCCTTCTTAGCGCAACTACTACCCCGCTCTTCTTGTCAATTTCACTGCCTTTGCCATGAGCGGTGGCCTGACGATGCTACGAGTAAAATGGCATTGCGTTCAGTTTCATTCTGTGAGTTCGACAGCTACTTGACTAAATATTGTATTTTCGCCTTACGCGACTTGTTACATTTAGTCAAGTTTTGACTAAATGTTTTAACATCGAGGGGGAATCGAAACGAGGGTCGTGGTGTATGTGTGTGTGTGCGTGTGTGCGTGCGTGTGTGCGTGCGTGTAGAGCGATTCAGACCAAACTACTGGACCGATCTTTATGAACTTTGACATGAGAGTTCCTGGGTATGATATCCCCGAACGTTTTTTTTTCCTTTTTTTCATAAATGTCTTTGATGACGTCATATCGGGCTTTTCGTGAAAGTTGAGGCGGCACTGTCACGCTCTCATTTTTCAACCAAATTGGTTGAAATTTTGGTCAAGTAGTCTTCGACAAAGCCCGGACTTCGGTATTGCATTTCAGCTTGGTGGCTTAAAAATTAATTAATGACTTTGGTCATTAAAAATCTGAAAATTGTAAAAAAAAAAAATTTTTCTAAAACGATCCAAATTTACATTCATCTTATTCTCCATCATTTGCTGATTCCAAAAACATATAAATATGTTATATTCGGATTAAAGCAAAGCTCTGAAAATTAAATATATAAAAATTATTATCAAAATTAAATTTTTGAAATCAATTTAAAAACACTTTCATCTTATTCCTTGTCGGTTCCTGATTCCAAAAACATATAGATATGATATGTTTGGATTTAAAACACGCTCAGAAAGTTAAAACAAAGAGAGGTACAGAAAAGCGTGCTATCCTTCTCAGCGCAAGTACTACCCCGCTCTTCCTGTCAATTTCACTGCCTTTGCCGTGCGCAGTGGACTGACGATGCTACGAGTATACGGTCTTGCTGCGTTGCATTGCGTTCAGTTTCATTCTGTGAGTTCGACAGCTACTTGACTAAATGTTGTATTTTCGCCTTACGCGACTTGTTTAAGACCTGATTTTCTCAGATTGTTGGAGGTCTTAAGGGGAGGTGGGCCAGTGCACTACCTTTTTTTCAATTTTGAATGTTTTATTGTGTCTGAATGTTATTTTATGAAAGAAATGAACAAATGATGACAAAGAATAGTCACTTTTTGTATTTTCGGTTGCTGGTTTTTGTTTTACGCGACAAAAACAGTCAAAATACAGACAAAAGTGGAGTACAGGAGATACACGGATTTTCATCAGATGTGATTGTCACACTTCTAATTATTGTTTTATTTTATCCTTCTGGGTATGCTCTAGGGGATTACGAAGCAGATTTTGTTTATTATATTTATATTTGGAGTTAGGAACACTTCTTTGTTACAACTGTCAAACTTTAGGGTAACGCTTGCAAAATTATTTTTTGAAATAATCTGGATATGACTATAATAAAATTTCAGCAAAATCCCTTCGTAATCCCCCAGAATGTTATATTCTGCACAAACTACAAAAGAAAATATTGCTCTAGCTAAATTACAGCCAGAGAAATCGCGTAACCCGAGACGTAACCGTAGGCAAAATGGCTGAACTGAGAAAAACGACATTGAAGATTGAACACCACAGAAACACTATTGAAACAGACACACAAGGACAAAACTGTGTTATGAATGAACAGCTTAGTTTATTTGAATTGCAAACTACTTAGCCTTTAGCACGTCAGCAGAGAATTTATGCGTCCATCCCTTCTTTCCCTCTGTCAACCAGCATGGGGATACTGCCCCAGCGCTAAACGTGTATCAATGACCCGATTCTCGTTTGTATTTGCATGCGAGAATAACGGTATTTTTAACGGTAACTTACTTGAGCCAGAACGAGACTTATTTCCTTCCGTTATCTCGTCGATTTGTTGGTTTCCTCGAAGTTTTCTGCTTTTGTTTTTACATCGATACAGTACTTTGGTGCTTCGACAAGCAAGATGGAGGATGATGAGTTTGAAACTTTCGTTTGAGTTGTTTTTTGACAACAAATCGTACGTGGAATCTGAACGATTTACTGAGGAAGCTCTTCGCAATGAACTGTGTATCGCGGTGAAGAAAATGACACAGTTCGTCAAGACAGTGACGGAATTTACGAAAGTGCAGATTGATACAAACAGTTGCTGATCCAGTTTCGTTCGGGAAATGGCAGGCCCAGCAAACATTACCGATAATCTGACTGATGTTGGATACTTTCTCCTGTTTTTTTTTGTTTTTTTGCGTAGCAAATGCTCAACTTGCTTGTCGAGGAGATACTGCACAGAAACTGACTCAAATTCAGCGCAAAGCAAGCCAGTGCCGAGACGTAAAAAGTGTGCTGCATGGCGTGTTCGGAAATGGCGACCTGTGGATCTGCGTGGAGATCAAAGCTTTCCTCTGTATCGGAAACACCGACAGAATCCAAACTTTGGCCTAGTACCAGCGGAACTACTTGTTGTTGCTAACCGAACTAATAAAGACATTGTCCTCTTTCTTATTTCGAGCCATTGTTATCGTATCAAAGGTTGTTTCTCAAGGAAAAATTCGCTTTCGGTTGTCACCGATCGTTTGATGTGTAACCAGGATGTTGTAAAACCGAGTGAACTTCGGGTGTTCCCGTCATGGCCGAGAGTCTCTTCGGTAGTTTCCGTATGCAAAATTCGTAAGCTGAGCATGCGCACTCACAAAGTAAACTGGTTCCCGATTTCGGTTTATGAAACGAACCAATGGATGTCGAGTACCTTCCAAATAAGGACATTTCCGTTCGATTACGATTGCTGCCTTTGCAACGGACAAGTGGCTGAGTGAATGGAACATTCATCAAAACACTGATGTCATGTTATAGGTCAAGAGCTGCTGCGCAGTTTCGTATGTCGTGAATGCACTGTTTTGCTGAGGACAAAGCCGTAACTAGCCTTTGAAATGAGACATTTTTTGGCGGGGGAATATCGACTACAGAAGACAATCAATGCCACACATGTTCACATTTTGTCTTTATTGACAGATAAATAGGACACTTTTGACAAAAACACCGACACACATGGATGATAGGTATGTTATGGAAACATAATCTGCTAAAATACCCAAAACAGTGTTTTGAACGATTTGGTCAATTTTGCACTGGCCCACCTGCCCTTAAAAGGGGGGTTCCACTGTACAGGGGTGTCCACTGTACTTGGCACTGCTCACCGCTTTCCTTGTTGTCATTGCAGACCTGGTGCCGGAGCCTCTGCCACTTCGCTGACTTGTGACCCCAAGACCTTCGTCCAAGTCGCCCTTTGAACGGAAGGTGTGCAACTTCCCTTCTCCGCCATACTGCCAGCGTGAACCTCCAACTTCCTGTCTGAATATGGAAATCACTGCCATAATGAGTGGCAGGTACAACATTCAGTATGCTTGCTGGATACAATGAAAAAGGATAGACGACCTAAAACCCAACGCTGCCCACTAATCGAATCAACCTTTTTGTTCGTGTTCAAAACCTTTTCCCACAATTCCCTTTTTTACTTGCCCTATACATGCATGCACAGATCCACACAATGACGCACAGACTGACAGACAGACACACACACACAGAATTTGTTTCTTCCCATTTTACACTGAGCCCAACAGAGAATGGCCTAAATCAAAAAGGAATCTTCGACTAAGCTTTTGCGGAGTGTAAGTAGAAGCACACACGACATATACAGAACACAGACATTCTAACCAACCTAATAATGCCTTTCACACTGCTGCGATCGTCATCGGCATAACGCTGATGGAGATGGAGGGCATCTTCAAGGTCAGAGATATCCTTGGTCAGCTTCGCATTCTCTTTGCTCAGCTCATCACTGACAAATAAAATCATTGACAGAAATTAACAAAATAAATAAACAAGTGATATCATTTGCACGGTATGAAAGTGTTCAACAAAGTAAAAATAAGAGATATGTAACATTTTCTCTTTAAATGATCAGTGCTTTATTTTTTCAAGACAAAAAGTTGGAATTCCATTCCATTTACAACAGATCTGCTTTTCCTAAAATCATATAGACTTATATAAATTAATGGTTCTGTCACTGAGCACAATCAACAAATACATTGATTCTGACAACAGTACACTGCAGAAGTGCTTTACTCAAATTACTGGGAGCAAACAACGCTCACCTTATTAATAGACCCTGCCTCCTCGATCCCCCTCCCCCCCCCTTCATTTGAGAAAGTGTGTAAGAGAAAGTGTGTAAGAGAAAGAGTGGACCTGACTTGTTTTATAATCATATAATGATAAAAAGGCAAAAGGCAGAATGGCATGTCTTATAACCTGTTCTTAGCCTAATTAAAAGAGTAAGAATAAGATGGAGAAAGAGAAGAAAAAAAAAAGTTCTCACGGCGGTTTCTTGAGTTTCCGTGATCGGGACATTCTCTCCTCTATTGTGAGAGTCCAGCAATCCCATACCACCCACTGTCTGCCACTGATAGCGGCCCTGTCACATAACACACGCATGAGAACACAAACACAGATTTCTATTAGTTTTTCATTTTCATTACTCTATTACAGGGTTGTTGTTATAAATTCACACCTATAGGACAAATGTCCTGAGCTCTTCAGAATCAATAGGACATTTGACTGCTTTCAGAAATTTCAATAGGACATCATAATTTTGTGCAAAACACTGTCAATGGAATGGCTCCAAAATCATGTGCACATGCACACACATGCTTTGACACAAACACATACATATAGTAGTATATACACCGAACATGTTTGCATACATTGTTTTATTAATTTAGTTCCAAATAGGACACACACAAAAAGAAACAAACATCTAAAAAGCAACCAAAACCTTCAGCACTCTTTTTTTGATTGTCTCACAAACTGCATGATGAGAAAACAAAGTCAGTTTCAACACAGATTCGACAAAGCAGGAGTCTCTTTGCTGTCAAGGTGTAACCAACCAAACAGGGTCAGCCATGGATAGTTAAAAGACCGTTTCTGCGAATTTCCTGCTGTGCCGACACCATGTCCTGTACAAAAGACAAAACTTTTCTTTCCATGGTTGTGTCAGTTTCAGCAGCGACACTGTCATTGGCACTGTCATTTTCAAGAATGACGCTTGCCGTGTTTTCTTCTGTTTTTGACACAAACTGTTTTTAAAAACGATAGGACATCTGACCGCCATGCGGCTAAGTGAATCGGACATGCATGTATTTGAGCCTTTTAATCAGTCTATGTCCGATGTCCGACGCCTAACGACATCCCTGCTATTATATTTAAATAAAAAGAAAACACACCAGTAACCAGCTTAGCTACGTTTATAGATCTATAATCAATATTTTGGCACGTTACTGCCTTCTTCGGGATGGTAAGCTTATGGAAAGAAAGTACTCTATTATATCCGATTGCTTGAAAATTCAGGTCGCTTCCTCCAAGTGGAAAGCATAGCAGCAAGAGTATGTGTGCATGTTAAGGTGGGATCAGCCGCCTGCTCCTGTGGCAGAATGACTGCATGAGTTCTATTACATGCCACAGTTGGAACACGGGGGTTGGGACATGGATAGCATCTCTGAGTCTTGACACAAAGGTGACAATGCCACTGACATGTCCGCCCCATCCAAGATTCACAACTCCAGTCCGGTGCTCTACTAAGTGAGTTACCCCCCCCCCCCCCTTGAATACGTTGTTCTACATACACACACACATGTGCACATAGTGATACACACAAAAGTGGATCCAAATTAATCATTAAATGTCTTCAAAGAATCCAACAGTTCACACACATAGCACAAGTCATTGTACACACACATTTATAAAACCATACTCTAGAATCAACAGAAAGCAGATCATCTGTGAATGAAAGGCTGCGTGTAGGATTTAAAGTAAAACGTGATAAAAGAGGACAATGTCAGTGAAGTTAGAAATCGGGAGTATACCGGCTGTTTCATATGAACTTTTTAGTTATAATATTAGGTTTTGATGACGTGCAAGAGAATGCCCTTCAATGTTCATCACTGACTTGTAAAAGCGTTACATTGACACTTATTCCACAATCTTGTGAATCATGAACTAAAAAAATTCCATGGAAGGTGACAGAAATGTAGTAATCTGATCGATAAACATTTTACAACATAACAAACTTCAAACACTAACGGGCATTAGCAACGCTTGTCGCGCTCGTAAATACGGAATGACTTTGGAACTCTGCCAGTATTATAACCACAACAAATCTGATCTAATCTCTTGTACATCATCTTCCAGTTCAGGACAGCTAATTAGCGGATCGACTTACAAAGTAGTCGGCACTTGCTATCTTTCACGCCGAAGCAAGAATGTTCATGTTGTTGACATGGAACTCTTTTGTAGGAGAAAATCAGGTTTGGTTCATCAAGATTAGACAACTTAGCTCAAATGTTGGAAATCGTACAGAGTTTTGTCCCTTGTGTTTCATACCTGTGCGACAGAAATGAAGAGTTCATCTTTCATGGTACCACGCAGCACAAACAATCTCCGTTGCCTTTGGTTCGAACCTTTCTTCGTGCAACAGTGAAACGAATAAAGCAAAAATAATGAGCAAGTGCTGATGATAGAAACAAAATTACATGCAGTAAATTACACACATTCCAACACTAAACTGACCGGAAACTGTCATGCAGTGTCAGTCAGTGACATGACGAACTTGAATAGTTTGTCAACGTTCCAAAATACAGATTTCATAACAAGGTAAGAAAGGTAAGTTAAAGGAACGTTATTTATGGCTGATTTTGCGTTAACCATATTTGTCTGTTGTGCACCTTGGTCGCCGTCTACTTTCCAGACCAATACTAATAACGTATGTGGTAGTTATTTTTTTGTGTATGACTATTTTACATATCTGTTTTAAATCTTAACAGCGACAGATTTGTATGCAGACAGGTGTTTTAGTTGAGAACAATGTGTATTTATTGTAAATATATTCAAATATAATATTCAAATATAATATTAATGTTGCAGTCCTTCCGGTTTGTCTTTATGTTGTACAGTGCAAATTGTGTGATCACAGTGTCTTTCCGGAAAATAATGTTTTTCATGACACGGTTTGTTATGTCTTAAAAAACATCATTTTCAAGATTTGCTGCTTTCCAGGCTGGGCTGATTACTAACTCACTAAAAATGTGTCAAGACACAAATCATGAGGAAAAAACACACACTCAAATCAACACATGTGAGTGAGAGAAAAAAAATGCAACACTAAAAACAAGTGACATCCCTTACAAATCGGACAATCAATAACACAAAATCAAATTAGCAGGAACGAGAAAGACTTGAACAAAAATATACAGACGAAAAAAAAGGTATAAAGACAGATTAACATGATTTAACTTTTTACCAACAAGAAAACCGAAAAATGCAAGATCCATTCCACCCCTGCGGACCATGCAAACCATCATGTAAACCAAAATATATGTTTTAAGGCCTTTACTCAGGATCAGAGCATCCTCCAATACTCAGTTGGGCACATTCCAAAAATTAAGAATTGACTTCTTTCTGTGCGGACTCAGTGATTTAAAAAACACAATTATTTGTTAAATTTTGTTATTGTAATATTGTTTCTGTTTTATTTGCTGAATTACATTTGTTGATGAGTGGCAGTTTCTTCTGATTCATTTCAAAGACTAGCACATGCAGTCCACCGCAGAGAAAGTAAAGTAAAGTGAAATAAAGTAAATAAATAAATAAATAAATAAATAAATAAATAAATAAATAAATAAATAAATAAATATATAAATATATTAATCAATAAAATAAAACAAAATAAATTAAAAAAGAATAAATAAATAAATAGATAAAAAAAGATAAAAAATGAAAGCAAGCAAGAAACCACTTCAGCACTGCCCCTCATTATTACCTGACGTCAAAGAACTCATAAAGAAGCAGCCTGGCTTGAACTCCCAAACACGTCAGTCAAGCGGATAGAGACTCTAACTAAGTAAGATTCAAGCCAGAAGTGTATCCTTGCATCCCCTGGATTCACTCCGGCGACGAACTTGAAATCCTCAATCACCGGCCACAACAACTATACAAACACCCCGGCATTCACCGCTTCTCAGCCGTCCACAGCTACAGTGCATATTTTTCAATTTGAATTTTTCCTCTAGTTTGGGCCATCAAACTGTGTTTTTGCCGGCGTCTGTCTTTAATTCCGACAACAACATGCAGGAATGGTAAAGCATAGCCTGAGGTACAGTCGTCGCGTTTTATTTCGAATCAAGCCAGCGAAAATCGGATTAACACCTTCTCGCTATCTGCAGTCTCTCTGCACACCCTTTCCGAAAGCCAGCAAGATAAATGACTTGAGATCATGGGTGGCTGCCAAGAACAAAATCGTGGGCCGAGGCCATCTCAAGTCAACAGAAGGCGGAAGAGGATTCTTGGCTGTGAAAAATCAATGAAGCGAGACATGAATTATTTATCATCTGTGCAAGAGCCACCGAATTCTCTGTGTAGTCAAGTCATCCATTTTCTCTAATTAGCCGCGAAGGAAGAGCCAACAGGAGCAGAACGTTGTACAGTTGATGCCTCAGTGCGATTTGACGCCCTCCCAAAAAAGGACACCTGTTGTCACTCGGTCCTTTTTTTCTTCTCCAAAATCTACTGGCCTATAACGACAGGCCACCTTCAATTTAGGGACACGTTTGGCTTGTCACGCGCGTGTCCTTTCATCGTAGGTACCACTGCTACTATAGGAATGAAGTGATGTGTACGTTCATTAGCACATACATGTACCTGCGAACCTTGACCAACGGCTCGAGTCGTTAATTTATTGTCGTTAAGTGAGTTACATCGGTTAAGCGTGACAACAAAGGATGTTCTACAGGCTAGCTAGCTATTTCGATTATCATTCTGGGTACTTATAATGAACCTGTCAAGGTCAGTAAAAGAGTCTCTTAAAGTGCAATTAAACTCACACTGCAAACAATCAGGTTGGCACAAACAACAACACCACAAACACAGAATGAACTTTAGCAGTAATAACAAAACCGCGAAGGTTATTTTGTGAAATGTCTATATTTTATCAAAACCCTTGTTTTGAACTGTTTCCATCAATTCAATTTCGTTGTTTTTGTCCACATGATAAAAAAAACTTTCATCAATTTAAACACCTGAACATTGCAAGTGTTCCAGCGACAGTGTCTTACAGCACATCCAACTGATCGACTGACATAATTAG
>NC_090250.1:27952993-27980493 GCF_037325665.1 Littorina saxatilis | reverse complement strand
CCGATCTTTATGAAATTTGACATGAGAGTTCCTGGGAATGATTTTTCCTTTTTTTGATTAATACCTTTGATGACGTCATATCCGGCTTTTTGTAAAAGTTGAGGCGGCACTGTCACACCCTCATTTTTCAATCAAATTGATTGAAATTTTGGCAAAGCAATCTTCGACGAAGGCCGGGGTTTGGTATTGCATTTCAGCTTGGTGGCTTAAAAACTAATGAGTGAGTTTGGTCATTAAAAATCGAAAACTTGTAATTAAAATAATTTTTTTATTAAACGATCCAAAAACAATTTCATCTTATTCTTCGTCATTTTCTGATTCCAAAAACATATAAATATGTTATATTTGGATTAAAAACAAGCTCTGAAAATTAAAAATATAAAATTATGATCAAAATTAAATTTCCGAAATCGATTTAAAAACAATTTCGTCTTATTCCTTGTCGGTTCCTGATTCCAAAAACATATAGATATGATATGTTTGGATTAAAAACACGCTCACAAAGTTAAAACGAAGAGAGGTACAGAAAAGCGTGCTATGCAGCACAGCGAAACCACTACAGCGCTGAACAGGCTCGTCAGTTTCACTCCGTTTTGCACAAGCGGCGGACTACGGTCATTGTGAAAAAATGCAGTGCGTTCAGTTTCATTCTGTGAGTTCGACTGAGCTTGACTAAATGTTGTATTTTCGCCTTACGCGACTTGTTTTATAATCTTGACCCCTTCAGCATGCCTGTGTGTGTAAGTGTGTGTATGTGTCAGTGTACGTGAGTGCGTGTTAGTGTTAGTGTTAGTGTTAGTGTGTGTGTGTGTGTGTGTGTGTGTGTGTGTGTGTGTCCATTCCTGTGTCTGTGTGTCTGCGTGAATGTTAGTGTGGGATTGTGAATGGAAAAGCTACAAAAACAAAAAAGTGAGGTAAAGAAGAAACAATGAAGACTGGAAGAAGGAAACGAAGATAAGAGGAAGAAAGAAAAGAAGGAATGGACGAAGAGAGAGAAGTAGTAGCCTGTTTCTTGAACACCTCCTTGAAGTAACTCTTTTCTTAAAGTGTAACTAAACAAGCAAAAAGGAAAAACGTCGTTCAGCAACCTTTACACTTTGATATGAAGAAGGGCCTCATATACTGTCGAACTGCGAACACAAAAAAAAATTTCTCTCACTCGGACACTGTTTGACGGACATGTGAAGTGCGCGCCAGGAACGACAATCTTCTTAGTTTACCTGATTAATGCCCTTAATTTTTGGTTCTGGTACTTTCAGTTCCGGCTGTTGTCATCAATCTACCAAAATAAAAGATCAAACGGAGTTTTCGATTTTTATTTCATGGTTCAGAAAAATGTTGCTTATTTTCTGAAGTCAACCGTTTTAGCGAATCTTTCTTTGATTCTTAAAAGTCATTTCAGATTTTTGAAAAATAGTTAACGGTTAGTAATTACCAATACATCGTAAACAAACATATCGATTGGTTTTGGTAAGAAGACACAAGTGCGATGAATGTGGTACCAGTATTTTTGTGGTAAGTAAGGATGCATTTCTTTGCTGTAAGCACATTTACAATGCACATTTAATCTGTTTAGCAACATAAACGAAAGCATGGTACAGTGCCGCTTGTTTGTGGTCTATCTTTTTGCGGCAGATGCGTAACAATTAGGGTCTCAGTTGGAAAAAGCTGCTCGGAACCAGAGCAGATTTGGCTTGGGTTCTTTGAGTGTGAATGATCGACGAGTGGCTTGACATTTTTAACGAATCATTACTGTAGCCTACTTGAAACCATCATCTGTTTCTGAATTTGTCATCAGTTATGATTGAGCAGTCTCATAGGAATCGTCCATAAAATGTTAAACCGAAAAAGGGCAGACGATTCTGAATCACACAGGCTGCTGTACAAAATCAGATCTAAAACGATATTTTGAACTGCGACGTCTGCGTAAATGCCCTGTAACAAAATACCTTGTCCTGGTCATGTGTATACACATCAGCTTCTATTGGGAAGATCAGTATTTTATATTAATCACAAATACAAGATTAGAAATAGTTCTGAAGATCGCCTTTGATTTCAGTTTCAGCGGCAAACTAGCAGATCTGTCCAAACCGGCATCGTTTCATGGTTGAAACTTGAATAATCCCAAATAGATCTGAGTGGGGGTAAGTTTTATAGTATTTCAATTTTTTACGGCAGTTTTATTTAAAGATAGTGTAGTGGATGTCTCTGGTGAAGACTACAGTTATATGAATTTTTTTGTTGTAATATTAAAATGATTGTTCTTTATTTACACAATTGAATAATTTGTATTTATTTGTTTGCAGATGACGGCATACTGAGTGCTCCAAGAACATACGCCTGCTGGCATTTTGTGTCTTTTCTGAAGACGTCGAGGCAAGCAGAAGTCACGGTCCTGGCCACACACACACAATGACATGAACAAGAAATGATATTTTTTCATGGGCATATCCAGTATTAAAACTTTATTACCATGCAAACGCAACGATAAGAATTTAGAGAAGGTCATCGGTCACACACACACACTGGGCGGATCCGGCCTTTGTATTCTAAGTGACGATTTTGGAAAGAAGTTGGCTAATTAGTTTGCTCAGGTTGCGCCAGATCTATCAGTTGTCCTTGTTGTGATTCAAATTTTTCTTCTTAATATATTTACTTTTTTGGAAGGTGTATTAGGGGATGTTTCTTGGCTCGGATTGATCCATTTTCCTTGTTTTTATCAACATTTGTCGGACCCCCCCCCCCCCCCCCCCCCCCCCCCCCCCCCCCCAAGGAGGTTGAACGCTTCGCGTCTTCAACTAAACGCTTCGCGTCGTCAAATTGTCCCTAAAAGAAATTTGGAATCTCCCCCTTAAAAATGATGTGATCCGCCCCTGCACACACACAAACACACACAAATAGAGAAGTAATAAATGGATACAGTTTTTCTTTATTTAAATTACAATCAGATGTGGTCGTAGAACAGGCACTGTAAACAAAACCTAGCATGATATACCACTTGTGTGATGTTTCGGTCAATATATATCTTTATTTTCCTTTCAGAAATACATTGGCGTTTTGAATGTCAAGGGAAGTGATACAAATGCTGCAGCGGGCTATCAAGAACGCGAAGGCAAACAAGGTAAATACCTACTTCTGACATTAGTTTACTTATTAACTCTTTCTATACTGGCCATTATCTCCCCAGTCTCTCCCCAGAAACTGGCCATTTGCATGGGTTTGCAAACAAATTCTCAAAAATAAACAAAACAAGATGCAGCCTTCAAACTCATAGGTTTTATTGTGAATATATTGCTAAAACATATGCCAAAGTTTGGTTTCATTGTTGTGAAAAAAAATAAAAATATGATGTCCAGAATTTATGGGTATATTTTACGCAATACGAACAAGGGGGTATGTATTTTGACTTAGAAGCATTTTTTCTTATGAAGGCTCTGTTTGCAACAAAACTGTTTCTGTTTACTTGTATGAAGATTGTGCTTACACAAAAACATAACAAATACAAACTGATTTTCCATTTGGTGGTCATGTAAGCATTGTGAACATGTCCGAAAAATCTGATCACACACCATGTGGTCGACATGCAGACCTGAACGGCCAGTGTATGGTGGCAGAGTTGGAAAATAGGAAAAGATGCCAATCCTTCATCAAAAACCGAAGAAAATCGTCATTGTAATAAGTTTGCTTTATTCTAAATCAAACGACTAGGATAGATGACAGACACAACGACAAACACATTCAATTCTATGTAAAACATACACAATGCTCATGTTAACAAGCTGGCCATAACAATGTGCCCATCGTGCATGAAGTGTGGCTTTGGTCGGATCAGTAGCCGTGCTTTGTCTGCGATACTAAACATGAAATTTTGTTAAAGCGACGATTTAGCAATGTTGTTGTTGCTGCTGCTGCTGTCTGTTCTTGTCACGACATCTCGTTTTTTTCCCTCCTGATTCTGAGAAGAAGCTGTTTAATTGTGATATCAGGCCTAGGAACCCCTGATTTTCACTTGGAGCATTCTCAAAGAAACTTAGCGTATGTTAAGAAAAATGAGTGTTCTCCACACTTTGTCTTTTGTTGTTCGTTGTCGTTGCATGTCTACCGTTCCACAGCCACCTACTATAGCTGATGGGGTCTATGTCGACCAAAAGAATGGGATTCACTGTAGGTCGAGTTCCTGTAGGTGGATTCTCTGTATACCTAAGACTTTAAAATTGACAATCTTGTATACAGGGAATACCACAGGGTGTAGTTCCTGTAGCGTTTTGCTAATATCAATGAAAGTCACGTGATGCTTAGCGACATCGTTAGAATTTGATGTTTTTCGATCTTTTTTTTTAATATTTCTTAGAAATTCGAGTATGGTTTGCAAGTTTTATTGAAAAACTGCACCCTGTGGGATTCCCTGTATACTAGATTGCCAATTTTAAAGTCTTAGGTATACAGGGAATCCACCTACAGGAACTCGACCTACAGAGAATACCACTCTTTTGGTCGACATAGACCCCATCAGCCCTACTATAAGTGCAAGTGTTAAATGACGTATAATAATTTCCACAAAAGACTGCTTGCAGAGAATCATGTGATGCCAATGACAGGTAAGGACATGTGGTAATACATACTACGTTTTGGAACCAGGGAAAATGCAGCACAAATTATTTATCAACCAAATTGATTGACTTGTGCACCACGACAAAAGTTTTCTTTGATCCATAAAAGGTCTTTTGCCAGAAATATTGCTCTGAACATCAAGTACCCTGCAAGGTGTCACACATTTACATTATTGAAATAAAAAGAAAACACACCAGTAACCAGGTTAGGTACGTTAATATCTATAATCAATATCTCGGCACGTTACTGCCTTCTTCGGGATGGTAAGCTGAACATTATTGAACAAAATAATCGGTTTAGATTGTATACTTTGATTCCTGAACGAAGAAGCAGAGGTACTGCATACAACTAGGACTGTAATATCAGCTTTTGCCTGAAACACACACACATACACTTATAAAATTAATGCAATGTCATTGTATGAAGCCAGAACAATCACTAACTTACATAGTTGGTCACACAATTACCCATCACTGAACAATAAATCGAAGTCGGGTGGATTCAATGACTAAAGCAGTAAAGGCTTTGAAAAAACCCTCATCACAAAACATCCCCCCCCCCCCCCCCCCAAAAAAAAAATAAATAAATAAATGAAATAAAACAGGTTGTGTATATAGCGCAGTAAACACCATGCAGGTACAAGCAAAGATTTGACAGTGATTATCCTTGTTTTATATAGCACACATTTTCTAGTTTTGATCTCTCTCTCTCTCTCTCTCTCTCTCTCTCTCTCTCTCTCTCTCTCTCTCTCTCTCTCTCTCTCTCTCTCTCTCTCTCTCTCTCTCTGGAAAGTAATTTATTGACCTGTGGGTTATTTGCGTTTGTATACACATTGGTGATTCGTAAACTATGTTGAAAGAGATTGTCAAACAATATCATATGGGGTGTCTTTAAAAAAAATGTATATCAACAAAATCTGTCATTATTATCAGGCACACGGTTTTAACAAAGCTATGTCACGGAATGCAAGATAAGTGGCTTAAAAAGTCGTGTTTTTGTGTGTGCAGGATATTCGCTAGGACAGGACCTCAAGCTGAACCAGCACAACAGCGATGCATTCTTCCATGGCTTCCACAAAAGTCTTTCACCTATAGCGGGCATTGCATACAGATAAATTCTTTAGACCAATTATACCTCTGTTCCCATGTTAAACATGGAATAATTCTGGACAAATGCGAGGACGTCAGCTTTTTTTTATTTTATTTTTTTATCATTTTACTTATCATTAAAACTTGTTTAGATTTCGATTCGTAAACCATTTACAGTAATCCTTTGTTTTTTTAACTTTGTTCATCTTACCACAGTCACTTCGTTGTTTAGATTTATCATTAAATTTGTTACCATTATGCAGGAAAAATGTAGAATAAAACCAGGAGAGCTTTCGGTAGAAGATATTTCCTGTGTCAAAAGTTAATGCTTATTCTGATTGATGGGTGCTCCAAACTAAGTTATTTTGACTGCCTTATTCGAATTCATTTCCAAGACAGGGCTGAGAAGTGGAGAAGCTTTGGAGAATATCGTAAAAATTGTCTGGGTGTTTATGCAAAACTTTCGAATATGTCAGATTTTACTTTAGAGATTTTAAATACTGTTAACTGACAGAAATGCTATAACTTCTACACCAATTGACTGGATAACTTCATATTCAGCATACTTAAACTTGATTTTATGTTTATGCAGTTCACAAAGTGGCAAATTTTTAGGTTAAATTATCTAACTTTTGCATCACCAATGACACCAACGCTTTCGTGTCTGAGGATTGCCCTGAACCTAGCTGTAACTGCATGCTTTCTTCAGGTCATCGATAGCCTGGGGGTTGAAGGGGATGTTTTTACATACTCAGACATTCAAAATAATCAAAAAGGTAAAAGCCTGAAGGGTTTAAATTAGGTAAAAATGGCTACCGCTCAATGTCAAAACTCGTTCTGTTTAGTCGACCCCCGAATTTGGAGAAACAAATTAAAATTGCACAAAAGTCAGACCATTCAATTTACAAAATTGCCACTTACTGGAAAGGCAGAACATAAACTGAAGATAATGAATACCATATATAAAATAATTGGTTCAACAGATGCAGAAGTAATTTGTATGGTTGTGGGTGTCCTTTTTAGGGGGGTCAACCCTGTAGAAGAGACGATTTTCTTTAATTATCAATCCGTAATATATTGTTTGTTATGCATACAAGATTAACATTGACAAATACTTCAAGACTCCTCATTGATCTTAAGAAATGTTGTGTTTTTTTTTTGTTACTGACTGATTCACTTTCTATTCACTTTACTCTACATAAGTCACGACAAGAAAAGCAAGGGAGGTAATTTCTTCGGAAGAGGTAATTCTCTCCCCTCAGAACGATTGTTGTAGTTTGTTTGATTTTGTTCCCTTCTAATAAGTATTATTTAAAATAGATCTTTACATCTTGATGTGAAAGGCGCAGTACCCCCCTCCCCCCAGGATGTTAAATTCTAGGTTGTGTCCATGTAAAATCCTGATCCTAGTCAAGATCCGAGTTGGTTTTTCATGCAACTGTGCCTCTTTATGCCACTCAATTAGACATACTTTGCAATCCATAATTGCACGAAACTAAGTACAGGAAATACGTTGTTGTCGTGTTTTTAATATTACATAATGAAATAAAAAATGTCACAACTGGTTTCGTGTTGGGCTTTCTCTCTCTGTCTGAATCTCATAATTACTTACTTCTGAGGAGCTTACATTTATTGTTACAATTTTTGTGGATATGTTATTAAGTGTGTCTGTGTTTCTATCATTCGTTATCAGTGTGGTTAAAAAAAAAAGCACACGTCAAAGTAATTTACCCTTCATCATTATCAAAACATGCAGATACAGGCAATAAATATTTGTGATACTTTAAACAAATACAATGTTTGTTTGTTGCGTTTTTTCTTTTTTTCAGAGCAAACACACATCGTATTTGTTCAAACGTGTATATTCTGCACTTTCTAATACCCTGCATGGATCTCCAAATCAAGAATAATGAAAAGGCGTCTAATAGCCCTGCAGCACTCACACGAACATGATAGAAGCTTGCATGCATGCACCCAGGCTCGCTGTCTTCGGCTAAAAGAGCTTACCGTTGGATCTTCGCTCAGACAAATGTAGCTGTCTTGTCCACTTGCTCCTGTCGCATAGATCTGCAATGTGCAACATCATCTTTGATTGATAAGTCTGAGGCACAGACAAACACACACGCGCGCACATTTGCGAGAGAATGCACGTCAGTCTATTCAATCAAACAGTATAAAAACATACCACAGACGTGGTGGTGGGAACTGGACATTCGCCGTATTACAAAATCAAGAGATTCATTTGTGTGTGTATGTTTAATCAAAAGTTCATCTTGCGCACATTCAGTCTATATTGTAACAGGACCCATCCCGTAAAAACTTCGAACAGATCTATTAAATTCTGAAATCCTTGACAAGTTTTTTTTCAATCATCTGTATCTGACCGAAGTAAAAAAAAATCAAAAAATCAGCCAGTACACGCATCTACCCCCTTACACGACAATACATATGTGGCGAAAAAAGGAATCGAGAGGGGGGGAACAAGGAATAAATTAGATCCAGAAATAATTCCACTTCATCATTCCAAAATTCAAGTGTGAAGTGATCAGATACTGTGGTAAAGATACGTGCTTAGTATCACAAATGAAAATACAAGACCTAGGGTTTTAAATCAAGGAAACAATTAAAGTTAAGGAAAGATCAACAGAAATGTCGAGAACATGTAAAATATTGTACTTACAATCTGTTTCAGCATGCTCTTCGAATAATAATCTTCCAGTCAGCCTCGTGCTTACGACTTCGACAGGATGTTGCCTCTCACGCTGAGCCAGTACATTTGGAGTGAATACAAAGGCCAGAGATGCAGTACAAGCACATTAGTTAGATCCAATTCATTTACATTGCTACCTTGCCCAATTTATGGCTATTTCTGTTGGTAACATCACACATGTGGCAAGCAGTGCTTGTTGCCGACTCTGCTGGGACAGGCAGCAGACGATTTTATTTAGGAACCAAATTCTGATTGGTTAAAACATAAAACCGGAACTCAAAGTACCACTTGTTCTTTGGAAGTATCAAATCAAGAACAGATAAGCAGGTAAATCTGAAATGGGTTCAACACTTTTAAAAAATCGTAGTAAATCAGAAAACACAGTAAACGTTGGAAAAATCGTCCAGTATCGCTTCTACAGGTCTATACTTGGACAAAACATAAAGCAATTCAGTAAAGCTGACACTTCAAAATGTCTGTTTAGTTACACTTTAAGAAAAAAAAATAAAATAAAAAATAAATAAAGAAGTAAATTTGATTAAAAATAAAATTGTTTTCCTTTTAACCTTCGCTCTCAGAACCCAAGCGCACACAGTGTAATCGTGTAGAAAGGACTTCGTGGCTTCATGACATAATAGTATTATAGTTTGTCTTGTGTTTTGCTGCTATACAGGCTCAGCAATATGTTTATCCTACTTGGACCTGAGCTGGAATCAGTTACGACACAAAGGAGCTTTCAACTTCTGCTTGGCACTCAAGGTAGGCTATACGCAATCACTGGCAATATCGAGTGTTGTTTTTCTTCTGACTTCTTTGTTCGGACGACTGTAGCAAGGCCTTGTTGGTATAATCAAGAAACAAGAGAGGATAGTTATTGCAACGTTTCATTATAAGATTTGTAACAAGATGTAAAGTAACAAATGCGAAAATGGGCGTTTTAGAACTTTCTTCGATTTACTGGGATAGACCTAAATGTAAAATACACTGTGGGTTGAAACACGGAAACCACCATGTAAACTGAGAAAGAAAACACAATTCAATCAGCCCCGAATAGTCAACAAGGTTGAAGGGACTTGATAAACGACTAACCAATCCTCCATTTTTCCCCACCTACCAGTTCATCCTACCACCCACGTACCAACCTTCTAATGGAGCTGACGTTTTTTCATCTTATGCTAGTAATTTTCATAACCTCCTCCATCGAATAACTGTAGATCTAATCTCTGTAATGATTTGCCTTTTGACCTTCGCTCAAACATTTTGACAATTTCTGTGATCAGTCGAGCTGAACACTCCGTTTACTGGACCTTTCTTACAGGAGTCTGGAAAAAGCTGGGTTTTCCTGTTGCACATGCCTTTAATGGCTTTGCCGTGAGGGCGTGAAGCTTAAACGTTCTTCGCAAGAGCCTGGGAAACTATTCCCACGTACTTACCTTGCTACCTACCTATCTTGCTGACCATCTTTCTGTCTATCCTTATCTTGATAACCTGCTCCTTGGAGCAAACAGCTAATTAGCTCTTTTAACCTTGTAACATATTGTATGTGGTTCCAGTTTGGCATACCGCACACAGCCTTGAGCCCCAGAACGTGATCACGGGAAATGTTAATTACATTTTGGCGGGAGATGCAAACTGACAAACCGCATAGAGTTTCGTTTGGCTGGCAACACTAAAAGGGGCAGTACGGGGGTCACAGCATTGCTGAAGCAAAGATTTGTCTTTTTGTTTCAGATTACGATATAAACAGTCAAAACCTTTACACAATTTTCTCACATATGCCTTCACATACCTTTAGTGTTGCCAGTCAAACGAAAATGCATGCGGTTTCCCAGTTTGCATCCCCCGCATGGATGTATTTCACGTTCTGGTGCTCAAGGATAGGATCTCCGTGCACTTGAGGTTGACAGGTCCAGTAACTTTAAGGTATGTGTAGGCTACTGTGAGACAGTTGTGTAAAGTTTTACACTGTTTATATCGTAATCTGCGATAAAAAGACAAATCGTTGCTTCAGCAATGCACTGCGCCTTTAAGCCTGCGTCAATAATTGTTATCACCAGGAGAATGAAACGCTCCGAAACCTGGACCTGTCTTGGAACGGACTGGGCAGGGACGGCTGCATGGGTCTGGAGACATCGTTAGTGGACAATACCTGTCTGCAACACCTGGACGTGTATCGGTGTGGTGGGCCTGGTGAGTCTGCTGAGGGGTCTCCGTGCAAACTCCACCCTCCTCAGCGTTAAGGTCAGGTTTCTTTCTACGGTGGAAACAACCCCTTTTAAGACCTCTAACATTCTGACTAAATTGGGTCTTAAAAAGGAGGGAGTCTTAAAATGGGGGTAAATTTACGTAAATAGAAAGTCTGAGAAAGTCTCTTTTGTTTTTACATTGGAACCCCCCTTTTACGACTTTTAACAATCTGACACAATTGGGTCTTAAAAAGGAGGGAAACTTAAAATGGAGGTACATTTACAGATATTATGGATAGAAATCTAAGAAAGCTGCTGGTCTTAAAAGGAAGTAAGTCTTAAATTTGGAGGTCTTAAAAGGCGGGTTCCACTGTATTTGTATTCATGTATTTTGTTGTTGTTGTGCTGCTTGTTTATTTGTTCGTTCTTGTTTGTCTGCGTTTCAAGTTAGCTCACTGTCAAGGTCACAGTGTAATTGTTAGGTTCAAAGTGTTATTGGTGAGATCGCAGTGTTATTGTCAAGGTCACGGTATCATTGGCAAGGTCACTATATATGTTAGTTTATGTTTTTAAGTCTTTGCTTGAGGTACCTTTTTAGAGTGAATGTAAAGGTATGTGTATTGCTGTAAAGATCGTTGTTATTGTCAAGGTCACTTCGTGTCATTTCGATTCCAGTTCAGCTTTTGGAATTAGTATCAAGGTCAGTGTCAACTTCCATGAGTTATCGTATTGCGCGGGTCTATGTTTGTTATATTTGTATACGTCGGTTTAGCTCTTAAAATAAGGGTCATGGTCATTGTGCAACTGTCAAGGTCATTGTGTTATTGACACAATATCATCGCTTAGAATTTGATGATAATGATAGTGATGACGACTGTGGTGACTTTGAAGACGACTTCCATGATGAGGATGAGGATGACGATGACGATGATGACGATGATGATGATGATAATGACGATGATGATGATGATGATGATGATGATGATGACGACGACGACGATGATGATGATGATGACGATGACGATGACGACAGCGACGACGACGATGATGATGATCTTTAATGCTTTCGTTTGCAGATGGCGAATAACCCATTACCGACAAAAAGTGGCACACAAGTCATGAATATGCTAATCAACACACCGACATCTGCTCTCAACGTTGTTGATATGTCGGTATGTTTCCTGCTCTTCGCCGCTGAAGCATACTGTTACTATAAGGATATTAGAAAGGGGTGCAAGAAGCGGTCTGCTCTGTGTTTGCTTGTTTCTTTCGCGTTTCATTTCCCCCTTTTCTTTTACTTTTATCTGTCTTGTTTCGTTTTTTTCTGTCTAATGTGTATTGCAGAAAAAAACAACCACCAAAACAAATAACCTTTGGGCGTTTACTAATTTGAATTTATTGTAGGTATTAATACAACACCTACATTTAAATAATTGTATGGATTTGATCACGTTTACCGGTATTATGGCATGTATTTTGTTGAGGAAATTGGCCCCTTTATTATTTTCTTTAGTGTTATTTTTATTGCGACACGATTGTATCTGCCCGATTATATATCCTAGGCAGACTGATACGAAGAGGTGTAAGTTACACCCGCCTTCAGGCTCAGGCATTTTCAAACGATCAACTCAAGACTATATATAAAGTGTGGTTATATGCAAGCATGTACATCTTCAAAGAAAACGTCTCCTATTCATTTCCTGTGATTTGTGTGTTTGTTCACCTGTCTTTGATTAACAGCAGGCCATGAATCCCATTGTAAACATTTGTATCCCAGCACATCGCAGACAGAGGATGAGTTCCTCACCAAGTTGTCAGAGCAGCGCCAGTCACGTGTCATCTATGTCTCGCATAAAGGACATCAACGGCATGGCTAGACCCAAGTCCTTGTCCTTTGACCCAATTCTGGTCCTTTTTGAGTACATGAAGCTCAACAACCTGCGCCTCATCCGGCGACCTCTTCAAGTCACTGGACACAAACGGGGACAAGGTCATCTCCAAGACAGAACTGAGAGCCGTTTTCTTGGTACGTTTTCAATATTCTTCTTCTTCTGCGTTCGATTTTCATGGCCGTCATATCCTCAGGTCGGTGGCTGCCATGAAGTCCGCAGTCTTCTGCAGTTCGGTAGAGGGTCCCGAGAGCTTGGTGCACACGCACGCACACACACACTTTACACTCACACACGCAGAGGCATACACACACACACACACACACACACGCACTCACACTCTCACACACACGGGTCCGCGCACGCACACATACACACACACACACAGAGGCACATTCACACACAAATTACACACATACTCGCACATACACACACGCACACACACACGCGCGCCCGCGCACGCACGAGCGCGTGCACACACACACACACACACACACACACACACACACACACACACACACACACACACACACACACACACACTAATGAATGACTGTGTCGATCTTCTGTTGAGACCTTGGACATGTTAAAGTGCGCAGACATCATCAGAGATTCCTTTTTGTTTAAATCAGCAATTAGTGCTTCCTCTGTCGGGTTCATCGAAATGTGAATCAGTGTGTAGACGTCACAGAGAACAAAGCCAATATCGACGCTCTCTCATTTTGAGCTGGCACACTGATCTGCTTTGGTAAAGATCTATTAAGCAGTGGGTGTGGAGGCGAGGCACCTTAAGCTGAGAGCTTTTCGTTGTTGTTGTTCTTTTCTTCGCTAGAATGTTCTGGTAAATGGAGCACGTCCATTGAACGTCACTGAACACTATTTTCACCTTTTCAGAGTTTTAATTTTTTTTAATTAATTTTTGTTAAAGCTAAACAATCGACATCTTTTGTGGTTCACATTGTTTCTCAAATGTACACTTTAGTCTACAAGGATTCCAAAATTGCGTTTTGATGTTGAAATACTCTAAGACGACGAATTTGGGTTTCTGGACAAAAAAAGACTGGACATGTCGATTAAATGCTTTTATTGACAGAAAATGAACACATGTTCCCTTTTTAACATCTTCATAATTATACTTTAGCCATAGCAATCAGCCCTACCTAACGTACTGGCGACGGGAGGCGTTTTTACAATGAGGCAGTCCCCGTGATTTAAGATTACATAGGACTCCCGGGGTCACTTTAACCTAACGGTTAATTTGATTTTTCTCTATCTTAAATTGCGTTGTCTGCCAAGAACCCCCCCCCCCCCCCCCTTTCCTATCCCATCCTCGATGTTCATATGTTTTCCTTTCAAGTGTTCCTACCAATACAATATTGCGAAACCCACTCATGAAATCGTTAACACAACGATCGTCACATGCTTTCAGTGTAGGCTACATCAAAGGTTTCCTGTCCTGAAGCAGTACACTTCCAACATCAAACGCCAACCGTCACATGCTACGGAGGGGTTTTGTTGTTGGTGGTAGTGGTGGTTGCAGGTGGGTGTGGTGTTCGTTGGGGGGGGGGGGGGGGGGGGAGGAGTGAGGCGTTTTCCTGCTTCCTGTGTCTTGGTGACCTTTCACTACAACAACACAGAAGTGGAGTTATAATGAGACCAATTCTCGTTCTCGCCGACAAAGAGAACACAGGAAGTGGTCTCGGCAAGCCGCCGGAGCAAAATAATGTCTGAAAAATTGCAGCAGGACACTTAGAGCTCCTAGTAATTATTGGCCTGGAGCGATACCTGGCTATCAAAGACAATTAACAACTAATGGCGGGTCAGTTAAGGAGAGTCTGATTGCGGGGGCATGTTTGGCGAGATCTGCCGTTTGCCCAACACTTTCCTGGTTTTTTTTTCTTTTTTTCTCTCGTTTTATTCTTCCCCTTTTTCTTTCAGATACAGCAGAGAAGTTGCGTTTGATATAAAGAACGAAGTGCGACTACAATGATTTTATTATTCGTGTCTGAAATAAAGTTGACTTTTCTTGAACTTTTTACTTGTTCGACTTATGATTTTCTTGAGCAAATTGTCGGTTCAAGGTAAAATATGTAGCAAATATCAAAGACCTGAATCCTGATTTATCGTATTCCGTATCTAGTTCCACATGTAAAACGTACCTCGTCTAAATCGTCACGTTTTGTCAAACATAATTGTTCATTTGGAACACAAAAATACAACAACAACAAAGAAAGAAAGAAAGAAACAAACAAACAAGCAAGCACGCTCATTACAAAAAAAACCCATTTTCATTTACGTTTGGTCATACAGTGAGTACATGGAACAAAAAAACCGTTTCCTCATGTTTTAAATATTGCATTGTTCTCTCGCACTATACAAAAAGCGTATCTTGGGCAAGAGAGCACGCAGAAACTGAAGCAGAAGTAGTGATAGTATGATTACATGAAGTAGCAGTAGCAGGAGTAGCAGTGATGGGGGATGTGCCGTATCATGCGAGGTATGTGGCACGTATAAAGCAGGAAGTTTTTGTGAAGAATCTTCCTGTTAGGCCAAACAAAATTATATGTTTGGTTTAGTGTAACCCAACCGACCCTATTTTTTTCCGCCGACCCTCAAACTCTTTTTTTTTCTTTTGACACATTTTGCGAACCATACCGAGACTAGGGGAAGTAACCTCCTTTATAATCGACTAAATAAAAAATTTAAATTAAAAAAAAAATGCCGACCTACCAACCCTATCTTTTTTTGGTCACGTTACCCTAAACCAACGTATATATTTTTGTTAGGCCTTATATGGGCAAGACAGCACAAACCGAAGGAGGAGCAGTATTACATGCAGTGATGGTGGTTGTACCATAATGATGCGAGTTACGTGTCACGTATAAAGCATGATTAAACTGTTCGCGTTTCTACTTCAAGTACTCCTAATTCATACCAGAAATCCTCTAGCTTTTTTAACGTTTCTTCTTCAAGAACTCCTAATTGATACCAACAATCCTCAAGCTTTAGCTTTCTGACAAGTCCTTGCTGAGACCTTTTAGCGTTTCTAATTTAAGTACTACTTACTGATACCAGAAATCCTCTAGCTTTATGTTTCTCACTAAGACTTTTCGCGTTTCTTCTTCAAGTACTCCTAACTGATACCAACAAGAAGAGCAAACGCTCGATCGAGTCACTTTCGCAGTTCTGAATATTATATGAGGCATCAGATGGACAGGAAGAAATTGCTATTCACAACACAATGAGTCACGTTCACATAAAATTTGAGCCCGGTCACTTTTATAGTTTCCGAGAAAAGCCCAACGTTAAGTTGTGTGTTGCCGAACAGAAAAGGCTAGTTATCTCCCTTGTTTTTCTGATAACGTTCGTAAAAGGCTACAGATGTAAATACTTTGATGTAAAGAATAATCCTACAAAGTTTCAATCACATCCGATGAACTTTGTCAAAGATATAAAATGTCTAATTTTTCCTTTGACGCTGACCTGTGACCTTGAAAAAGGTCAAAGGTCAACGAAACCATCGTTAAAGTGTAGAGGTCATTGGAGGTCACGACTAAACAAAATATGAGCCCGATCGCTTTGATAGTTTCCGAGAAAAGATATAAAATGTCTAATTTTTCCTTTGACGCTGACCTGTGACCTTGAAAAGGGTCAAAGGTCAACGAAACCATCGTTAAAGTGTAGAGGTCATTGGAGGTCACGACTAAACAAAATATGAGCCCGATCGCTTTGATAGTTTCCGAGAAAAGTCCAACGTTAAGGTGGTGTCTACGGACGGCCGGACGGCCGGCCGGACGGCCGGCCGGCCGGAGAGACTAACACTGACCGATTACATAGAGTCACTTTTTCTCAAGTGACTCAAAAACCATCAAGTCCTCACTAGGACTTTTCGCGTTTCTACTTCAAGTTCTACTAATTCATACCAGAAATCCTCAAGTCCTCACTAAGACTTTTCGCGTTTTTTCTTCAAGTAGGCCGCCCGGATGCGAGCGATGCCCTTGTGGCAGAAGTCGAGGTAAAACAGCACCATGACCAGTCCCACAGGAATGGCCGTCATGTAGACGCCTAACGCAGACGATGACGTCCTCTTGTCCTCCGCTGACGTCTTCTTGCGGCGCGTGGATGACAAGGTCTCCTTGGGAACCACGAGCTCTGATTCGTACTGCTCGGGTGGCACGAGCAGAGTGTGGTTGGCCAGGATCTCCAGCTGGTAGCGCGGTCTGCACAGACATGGGCAGAAGGAGGGGATGGGAGGCAGCGAAGGAAGAGAGGGCAGTGTAGGTATCGCTGGTACGCTGATCGCCAGATCCGTTGGCACTGTCACTGGCAGATCCGTTGGCACTGTCACTGGCAGATCCGTTGGCACTGTCACTTGAAGATCCGTTGGCACTGACACTGGCAGGTCGCTGGGCACTGTCAGTGACAGATCGGATGGCAGTGTCGGCAGCAGTTTAGCTGGGGTAGAAGGTGATGTCGATGGTGCCTCTGTTGAAGGTGTCGTTGTCAATGGCTCCGTGCTGGTTACGTCAGTTACTGCCTCTGTGTCTGACGTCACCTCTGACGTAGTCGTTGACGTCTGAAAACACAGGGCAAATGTTAGGTAGAGATGCAGCTTTTCTGATACATTTCAGCAAGGGGCAGAAACACGCGCGAAAGCGTTGAAGAAAAAAAAAAGCTCTCGGACAGAAAGATGGACACACATTAACACACAGTGATGTGCCAATAACAGGATGTTTTCATAGACATATTTTTGTCTACTCCATCTGCCTTTGTGTCTGTCCGTTTGTCTGCCTGTCAGTCTGTCTTTAGTTTCTTTGTCATTAACGTTATTTTCGTTCGCCATTTCTTATCTTTATTTTCGTATGTAGTTATATGTTAGTGTATGTGCGTGTGCGTGTGCGTGTGTGTGTGTGTGTGTGTGTGTGTGTGTATGTGGGTGTGTGTGTATGTGTGTGTGTGTGTGCGTGTATGTGGGTGTGTGTGTATGTGTGTGTGTGTGTGTGTGTGTGTGTGTGTGCGTGTGTGTGTGGCGGTATGGTACTCGTAAGTCATGTTCTGATTTTTGTCCGTGTAATCTTTTAACAAGTGAATGGTGTCAACAAATACGTAGTATACTACTGTGTGTACACACAAATAAATACCAGGAAATAAGACAAAAGAAAAAATAAAACAAGTCGCGTAAGGCGAAATTACTACATTTAGTCAAGCTGTGGAACTCACAGAATGAAACTGAACGTAGTCCGCCGCTCGTACAAAAGGCAGTGAAAGTGACGAGCCTGTTTGGCGCGGTAGCGGTTGCGCTGTGCTTCATAGCACGCTTTACTGTACCTCTCTTCGTTTTAACTTTCTGAGCGTGTTTTTAATCCAAACATATCATATCTATATGTTTTTGGAATCAGGAACCGACAAGGAATAAGATGAAAGTGTTTTTAAATTGATTTCGAAAATTTAATTTTGATCATAATTTTTATATCTTTAATTTTCAGAGCTTGTTTTTAATCCAAATATAACATATTTATATGTTTTCGGAATCAGGAAATGATGACAAACAAGATGAACGTAAATTTGGATCGTTTTATAAATTGTTTGTTTTGTTTTACAATTTTCAGATTTTTAATGACCAAAGTCATTAATTAATTTTTAAGCCACCAAGCTGAAATGCAATACCGAAGTCTGGCCTACGTCGAAGATTGCTTGGCCAAAATTTCAATCAATTTGATTGAAAAATGAGGGTGTGACAGTGCCGCCTCAATTTTTACAAAAAGCCGGATATGACGTCATCAAAGACATTTATCGAAAAAAAAGTCCGGGGATATCATTCCCAGGAACTCTCATGTCAAATTTCATAAAGATCGGTCCAGTAGTTTAGTCTGAATCGCTCTACACACACACACGCACAGACAAACACACACACACACACACACACACACACCACGACCCTCGTCTCGATTCCCCCTCTACGTTAAAACATTTAGTCAAAACTTGACTAAATGTAAAAAGAAAGCTACTTGAAGAGAATATAATTGGAACACATACCGGTTCTGAGACTGGAATGAAATCGTCGAGGGGCAACCCAAGCGGTACGCTCCAACTCGTACCGTTCCCATACGAGTACAGAAAACCACCAATATTGCCCGGGCAGGACCAGCTGACGTAAACGTAAAGGTATGTCTGCCTCTGGACTTGCAACCGCACTCCTGTGATGTTGTCATAACCAGGACCGTACATGACGTAACGATGAGAAGCGTTCCTCATGGCATTAACAAGAGCAGAGTATATCGTAGTGTTGAAACTTATACAGTCCTCGGCGTTGGTCTGATTCGGGTAGAACATAACTAGAATGACGTATTCCGCGTCCGGATGGGTCAACGTTGGAACGAACAGTCTGTACTCTTTCCGCCATTGGGATACTGGTACGGGGAAGAACATTGTTTCATCCCCACTGACTCTGAAGGTGTCGTTATGACCTGGGTGAAACTGACCCACCAACACCGGCCCGTCGGCGATCAACGCGTCCATCAGAGGCCCGGATATATTGAACGTCCACATCTATATAAACAGTACAGTTGTTGAAACGCTGTGTGATGATGTCCAAAACAAACACAATAACCATAACAACGACAACAGAAGAAACAAAAACAGTGACTGCGATTAGGTCAAAAACAACATTTCCACGACAGAGACACCGAAAGATAAAATCTGCAATTAACGTGTCTGAGAAACAGTTACAACTAACATCTAATACAAGAAGGGGGAGAAGAAATACTAAAACAAAAATACCCATCCAACCAAACCACCAACATACACACCAACCAACCAAACAAACAAATCTACTGAAAATTTAAGAATAAAAGCAAGAGGTCATCATCAAGACACACACGCACATCTCTCTCGATCTCTCTTTCTCTCGCTCTCTCTCTCTCTCGCTCTCTCCCCCTCTCTCTCTCTCTCACTCTCTCTCTCTCTCACTCTCTCTCTCTCTGTATCTCCCTCCCTCCCCCTCTCTCTCAACCTCCCCCCCCCCCCCCCCCCCCACACGTACTTACTTGTTCGTCTGCTTTCGCTGTAAACTTGTAACCAAAGAAGGTGATATTAGTTCCGATATTGAAGGCCTTGACCTTCACCAGAACCGGAAGTGACACCAGCGGCGTAGTTGCCAGGATGTATGCGTCACGCAACATTTCCAATGGTGGCACTTGAGCCATGGTGTATTCTAGATCAGTAACTTGAGTTTCAACAGTTGGCGTCCCACCGCTGGATCCGCCGCCGAGTAAGCCAGCAATCAAGCCAAGCAGACCACCAGACCCAGACGAGGTTGGAGTGACCGTCCGTGTCACCTGGTAGGAGTCCGCTCCTGCCACCACTGCCACTGGTTTCGACGCTGTCACAAGGGTACCTAGTACAGGGATAAGTAGTGCGCTGTCGTTAAGCCAAATTTCTTCTCGTGAACATACACTCTATTAAACAAACCTCATGCACATATTTTCGTACCCCAACTAAAACACTCGTTCCCGTGTCATTTCTTTTAAACAGTATATATGTCATTATATATATAGCATGACTTCCCTTCTTTGTCTCTGTTAAATTCTAGTTTGCAAATATCCCGTGGTATTGCTCCGTAGGCCCAAAGTTCGGCCATGACCGAGGCAAATAACTTGCGCAGCGGCAGAAACAAGAAAAAGGAAATCTTTTATGAAATGATGACGTTTTGAATGAAAGCCACCCAAATTTGACCTCTTGATTCCGACCATGAACCCGCTATTGATAATCCGGAAGGTCGTACCATAGATACAGATCTTTATTCCCCCCTCTGCTTCTTTCTCTCTGTAAACTTATAGGGCTAGTTATTTTTCGGTAACTTACCCAACAACCAAAATCACTTACCCAACAACGGGCCTGAATCCTCGATAGCTCATGGGTAGAGACTGTACACATTGTGGATCTACTTTTTGCGACTCAAAAGTTCAGAACACTCTAATGTACAAAATATACATTTCTGGAGCAAACAATACAACCATGCCGCATTTAAACCAGCAACTACAGGCTTGAACACATGAATCTCAATATAAAATCCATGAGTTTGGTTGTTTTCTGAATTCAGATCTGCCGTGCACAATCGTTTATCGCTTGCAAGATTCCAAGGAAAAGTAACTCTCATATTTTGTCTAGCGACACGAGTAGTTCCCCTTCCAGATTTCGGCTGCATCGACAAGACTGCAATCCGACGGTCAGTTTTCAACAATATTTCATTTTATAAACAGATCACACGCAATCAATTGCAAACATTTAATCAACTTAAAGAATATGCAGCGGTTTCATACACTATTTTGCCCCAGAAAACTGAACTTCATACAGTTTTTAACGTTGGAACACGGGTGTAAAACTTCGTCTGCTAGTCACATTCGAGGAAAGAACATTTCCTGAGCGATACCAAAACATGAACAGAACACACACTATCTGCCTTTACTGCCACAGCAGAATGACAACATAACTGTGTACTTGATTTTAGTTCAAAACATGGAAACTGACAAGAAGTGTGAACAGAATTGAATGATTTGCACGGAACTATACAACCGCGCATTAATCGATCGCCTGCGCAGGTAGACTGGTTGGGTGAATATGATTCGATCAATCTTTCGCACAAAAACTCCTCTTTTATTTGAATAACTGAAGAAAGGAGGAATAAAGAGGTTACATACCTCGTCTCAGTGATTATCAAAAATAATGGCCTCAGTTCGCGGTCATGAAAAAGCTCGCTGAAGCTCGCATTTTTCATGATCCGCTAACTTCGACCATTATTTTTGATAATCACTGAGACTCGGCATGTAACCTCTACATCTCTGGTCGTGCCGATTCATAGATTCAACCTACAAACTGCGACCTCATCTGTGTTCAGATGGCCAAGCAATGCGTGGAATCTTTTATTCTAAAGTCTTATGGCTCGTTTCGACAAGCATTGAACGTATGAAATTAACCACATGCAGTTTATTTCTTCAGCAAACTGCAAACGCATCAATGCCTCCTGTTGGGTTGGGTGTTTTGTACAGAAATGTCTTCCACACGATAGATTCGCTGATTTGTCTCACGAAGCCGTCATCAACACGAACACAGCGATTGCAGAAGCAAACTCCGTACCTACACGACTGAGACACAAGACTGATTATTTCACAGCTGCAATGCCAACAGAGAACAAAGACGTTTTGGGTACAGGCGTTTGGGGTACTCACGTCAAGTCCACGGACCAGCCATTAGCCGGAATCGTCTGAACAAAACACAAATGACGTCAAAGTCTCTTCCGTTTTGCCTGTAACTTTGTCATGACGTCTTTTTATGACAGTATGCGCGACAATTTTGTTCGCTTCCTGTGTCATTTTAGACTTCGGAACAAACCACTCGAAAGTAGATCTAGTAGCTAAACCTGTGTGTTAAAACAGCTAAAACACTCTTCTGGGTTGCCGTTTCAATAATAACCAAAAAGTTAAAGAAAGAAAAACAATGTTCAGTGGCGAAATGGCGGCGGATTGAGCATTTATTCCGGTTTATGAAGGTACGATTGAAGCTTCTATTCACTCCGTGTCAACCAACAAGACTAGATTTGTAGCAGACGACAAACAAAGTATGTAGTACCTGTCTTGTGATGACGATTATGTCGTTATGAATTATTTGTACGTTGTAAAGACATTTCAAAACAAAAACAAGTCGCGTAAGGCGAAAATACAACATTTAGTCAAGTAGCTGTCGAACTCACAGAATGAAACTGAACGCAATGCAATGCCAACGCAGCAATACTCGCAGCATCGTCAGTCCACCGCTCATGGCAAATGCAGTGAAATTTGACAAGAAGAGCGGGGTAGTAGTTGCGCTGAGAAGGATAGCACGCTTTTCTGTACCTCTCTTCGTTTTAACTTTCTGAGCGTGTTTTTAATCCAAACATATCATATCTATATGCTTTTGGAATCAGGAACCGACAAGGAATAAGATGAAAGTATTTTTAAATTGATTTCGAAAATTTAATTTGATCATAATTTTTATATTTTTAATTTTCAGAGCTTGTTTTTAATCCAAATATAACATATTTATATGTTTTTGGAATCAGAAAATGATGGAGAATAAGATGAACGTAAATTTTGATCGTTTTATAAACAATTTTATTTTTTTACAATTTTCAGATTTTTAATAACCAAAGTCATTAATTAATTTTTAAGCCACCAAGCTGAAATGCAATACCGAAGTCCGCGCTTCGTCGGAGATTACTTGACCAAAATTTCAACCAATTTGGTTGAAAAATGAGAGCGTGACAGTGCCGCCTCAACTTTCACGAAAAGCCGGATATGACGTCATCAAAGACATTTATAAAAAAAATGAAAAAAATCCGAGGATATCATACCCAGGAACTCTCATGTCAAATTTCATAAAGATCGGTCCAGTAGTTTAGTCTGAATCGCTCTACACACACACACAGACAGACAGACAGACAGACACACACACACACACACACATACACCACGACCCTCGTCTCGATTCCCCCCTCTACGTTAAAACATTTAGTCAAAACTTGACTAAATGTAATTAGCTTTTATGCGTCACGGGATATATACGTCACACCTCCATTCATCCATGGAATCGCGTGGTATTTCGTCTCCACAGGATGAATGAATACATGATGTCTTTTCCGGAACTGGACAAAACTGGCCTTACCAAGACTGACACAAAATACAATTCTGCAACTTCTAGGCTTGCGTTGATTATTCTGCCCATGGTGAATTTCCCATGCTTTGTTTCCACATCCCATGACAAATTATCCTTACTTTGGTCATGCCATATATAGGTTACAGCTCCGATTCATCCATGGTATCGCGTGGTATTTTGTCTCGCCTGAGTGAATGAATATAATGACGTCACTCTCCTCGAGTGACGTCATGATATTCATTCACTCAGTCGAGACAAAATACCACGCGATAGCATGGATGAATCGGAGCTGTAACTTATACGTGGAGGTTTGTGTGTCCATGATGAGGGGGACCATGACAAAATGCGCCGTATTTCAGCAGTGACTGAATGGATCGCTTGGGGAATGAGTGTTTTTGTTGGGGTTCGAAAATGGGTAAGATAAATTTTGGGCTGAGTTTAGTTCGGCTCCCCATGTCAGTTCTGGCAAAGATTTTACATGAGATAAGACCATTCCTCCTCTTGGTGACATAACAAACCCGAACAGCCTAGGTGGAATATTTTGATTAATTAATTTCGTATATGTTAGACATCATTTCATCACAAAATTCCAACTTCTTACAGAAAGCAGTTGATTTTTGGTATGTGACCAAGTGGAAGTATGGTATCACTTACCCCATGCAAAATCATGGCCCGATATGAGACGGTGACCCGAACACACACACACACACACACACACACACACACACACACACACACACACACACACACACACACACACACACACACACACACACACATGTTTTTCACGAGAAGGAACGTGACGTCAAACTAGCGACGACCTGCCAAACGGTTGTGTGACGTGTCTAGTGTGTTGGCGAAGTGTCTTGTGCTTGTCACTTCTCGCTTTCAGCCCTCACCGCTGGCTAGCACCGTCTGTCCTTTTTAGGACAATGCGAAAAGAGAGCAGAATGCGTCAGTCTCTCCTGCCAGTACAATAACCTCTCCACAACAAGCCCTATGTAGTGCCTCCATCGCGGCGACAGGCGTAAACTGGGTACCGCAAGGCCCCAGGCTAGACTACAAGGACTCGGAGGAGGTTGGCCCCTAGACGTGCGGCATGCGGGCCCACCGGTGTGTGGAAACGCCCAGGTGCCCACGAACCAACCTCCAGCTATGGGTCAAATAGCCGGGCAGGATAGGCTCGTCAACCCTGGCAGGCAGCTATCCTAAGAGAAGACCACTCTGAATTCAAAACGAGGGTAGAGGAGGCTCATCATCCATGGAAGGAAACTCGTCTAGGAGAAGGAAAACTCCGAAATGAAACCCACGCAGTCCCTCGAAGACGGAACGGCACTGGCCTTTTTTAGGCGGGGAGCAGACCGGGTGCCTACGCTATCCTCGACAAATGGTTGTGTCATCAACGAATCGAAACTAGCGACGTAATGCTTGCGTATGTGATTAAGGCGTTCATGAACGGAGAATGAACGAAAACTGCTGATCAAGGCAAAAGTGTTTTGACCGGCCGTGGAGGGTGTTTCTCATTTTGTTGTGTATGTTTTGTTTTACATTTCATGTGTACAGACATATAGACAGGCATTCGAACGGACACATTAATGAACATGTTTTTATATGCATAGTTATTATAAGTATGCTCTTCGTTGTATATTTCTGTGATAAACACTACCCTCACCTGACAGATCGCACATCAGGCATAGTAGTTGCATCGCTTCAAACGCCTGTAGGGTCTCGTGCACCTGCTGCCCATTGGTATAGTTCAATCCTTTATATGCCACCTGTGCGTCAGCGGGCAACTCTAGCGTCACAGTGACGACAGTGTTGTTGTGACGCGCCAGTACCGCCATGACGCAATAGCCCTTGTCGCAATGCGTTAGCACTGCGTAGTTTTGCGTCATCAACGACACAGGTAGCGCCAAGCATGACATTTGTACCTTCACTGGAGGCTGCCAATAGGAGGCAAACGCCTAGGGGGAACAAAGAAAAAAATGTCAAATCTTACTTACTTCTTTCTTACTACTCACTTACTTGGCAACCAACTTACTTACCTACCTTCTTACATATTTACTTACTTACTTACTTACTTACTTACTTACTTATCAACCGGCACGGTTGGCCTAGTGGTAAGGCGTGATCGGGAGGTCGTGGGTTCGAACCCCGGCCGGGTCATACCTAAGACTTTAAAATAGGCAATCTAGTGGCTGCTCCGCCTGGCGTCTGGCATTATGGGGTTAGTGCTAGGACTGGTTGGTCCGGTGTCAGAATAATGCGACTGGGTGAGACATGAAGCCTGTGCTGCGACTTCTGTCTTGTGTGTGGCGCACGTTAAATGTCAAAGCAGCACCGCCCTGATATGGCCCTTCGTGGTCGGCTGGGCGTTAAGCAAACGAACAAACAAACAAACTTACTTATCAACCAACTTCCTTACCAACCAACTTCCTTTCCAACCAACTTACTTACCTACTGCCTTCTTACTGACTTCGAATGCAATTGATTGATTTCTTGGTTGGATTCTTGATCGCTTGATTAGTGGATGGGTGGATGGATTGTTTGGTTGGTTGTTTCATATCAATTGTTTGATTGACTGATTGGTGTGTTGTTAATACATGTAGTATAATCAAGTGTCAACGAAGATAATGATGACGAAAGCTGTGCTTTGGTTGCACTACAAACGCTCAATCTGCTTCTTCTGATGATAATAAGCATAAGATATAGAGTCCTGTGAGGTTACCCTCGTGGACATTTGGGCTGCTTTCTCACTGGGGGAAAGAAGATTCCATACTGTACGGCGCTACCCATCATTTTCTCTTTCCTCAGCTGGAAGGAACGTGTATTCATGTTTCCAATACCTGACATTTTGCTGTGAACTTGGGATCTTTATTGCGCGCATTCGTGCACACGGGGATGTTCGGACATTGTTGACTTATATAAATCCCTCGCCGATCGTAGGGGTCTAACCTACGCCAAAAGCGACAAACTGGTTTCACAGCCAGCGCCACTACCGACTAAGGTATCTCCCCGTCCGATGACGATGATACTTGTGGTTGCAAAACGATGATGATGATGATGATGATAACGACGACGACGACGACGACGACGATGATGATGATGATGATGATGATGATGATGATGATGATGATGATGATGATGATGATGATGATGATGACGACGACGACAATGATGACGATGATGCTGCTGCTGCTGATTTTTGTTTGTTTGTTTGCTTAACGCCCAGCCGACCACGAAAGGCCATATCAGGGCGGTGCTGCTTTGACATGTAACGTGCGCCACACACAAGACAGAAGTCGCAGCACAGGCTTCATGTCTCACCCAGTCACATTATTCTGACACCGGACCAACCAGTCCTAGCACTAACCCCATAATGCCAGACGCCAAGCGGAGCAGCCACTAGATTGCCAATTTTAAAGTCTTAGGTATGACCCGGCCGGGGTTCGAACCCACGACCTCCCGATCACGGGGCGGACGCCTTACAACTAGGCCAACCGTGCCGGTAATGATGATGATGATGATGATGACGATGATGATGAGAGCTTATTCTGAAACACTCCATACCTGCACTGCGATCTCTCCCTGACTGACGACATGAACGACGGACTTAAAGACACCTGCACTGCGCATGACCAGACTGCTGTCCAGGGCAACATGGTCGGTCGTTCCAAAGAGAACGGTTGTTTGCGTTGGGCTGGGCACAATCGCTGCTGTGTTTTGTGGCACGGAGGTCTCCACGTCGACATTGTACGTCTCAAGGTTAGTGAGGGTCAGGGACAAAGCCAAGGTCACGTCCTCTGGAGGCTTAGTGAATGCGATCAGATACTCCTCTCCTCCTACTATCAATGGGGCAAGGAGAAACAAATGCGATTGATTCAATTGAATAAAATAAAATAGAATTAATGATAAAGTAAGACGACTACGGAGCTTTTTTGAATGCGATGACACCCTCCTCTCCCACTGGTTTTGTACTGTACACGGCATTTTGGGACCCCCTCCCCCTCCCCCCTCTCCCCCCGTTCCCTGACCATAAAATGTATCTTTTTCAAGGAGATACCCCACAATACCCATTGAAGAAGCTCAATTTCAACAGCATCCGGGGTTTTGACCTATAACCCCCCCCCCCCCCCCCCCGATGGGACTTTGCCCCTAGACCCAACCATGGCCCTGGGAGCTCATGGTACCACTGTCTCATTAAGGAAGCCTGCCAAACACTATCCCCACCCTTCTTATTCACTAGGTGAGATTTATAACAATCAATTTTAAGCATGTAACATAACTGACCGGCTGGAACTAGGCCACGTCAACATTAATAGAAGCT